>NC_140173.1:127946825-128014195 GCF_963971535.1 Notolepis coatsorum
ACAATAACCCCACAACATACAAGACCCCACTCTCCCGGGCCAAACCGTGGAAACGATGCCCCCCCCCCCCCCGATATATATCCCAGGCCGATGTGTGCGGAGCCGGGCCCCCAGCGACACGGGTCCCTTGAATTAATTGGGCCAGGCCCAGTAGAGGGGAGGGACCGAGACTCCCCCCCCCCACCGAACCAAGCCCGCTACCTCCCATGTCACAGAGAGCCCCACTCCACGCACACCGACCCCGCAACACACAAGACCCCACCGGGCAAAGCTCAGCCGCTCTGACCCCCATGAGAGAAACCCCTCCCTCCCGCTCTCCTCCCAGAGAAACAGAGCACCCCCATATTCTGGTCCACCATGCGCGAGCACCCAGAGCCCCCACCCGCCCGACCCCCAGGTCCCTGGCCCACGAGAACCCCAAGCCCAGGCCCGCAGAAGGCCAAAGCCCCATGCCTCAATGGCCCCCGCGACCCCAAGCCCGGTGTCCCCCCAGCCCGGCGACCAGACCGCCCAGGCCACGGCGGCCGAGGGCCCCAGGAAACCCCACCCCACCCATACTGGTCCCACAACACGCAAGACCCCCCTCTCCCGGGTCGAACCGCCGGAACGATGGCCCCTTGCCCCGACATTCCCCCCCACTGAACTCAGCCTGCCCACCTCTGTACCTCCCATGTCACCGATATCACTATATACATTTATGCTAACATGACTTAATAAATAAAAGAAAAAATTTTATGAAAATAAAATAAGCTATGGTTAGCACTTTTTGCACCTGTTGGCGTTTGAGGGGAATCAGCTCTCCTATTGGAGAAGCCCCCCCCCCCCTAGTGACGGAGATACCCCCAATGGAGATTCTCCAAGCCTCTCTTCATGTCCAAAATTTTTTTATTCTTGTCCTTCACAAATGTCCATGTGCACATTTAAAGCAACTGCTATTCTAACATAACTCAGATTCTAACATAACTCAAAGAAAAAAGACAACATTTGGCACTCCCATGGTGTTAGAGGATCTTAGTCATATCCCTCTGTTCCCCGTTAGAAGGGTGAGGAGTAATGGCACTCCTAGTAAGAGAGGGCTCACCCTAGTGGCAAAATGCACACTATATAAGTCCAACATTCGTTCTGTGGACGGCCTCAGAGCTCCCGGTCAATGTTCTGAATTTGTCTTTCTTATGCACATGTTCATTTGTATTGTGTGTCCCGTGTAATCCTGTAGTTCCTTCATACCAGTCCATCGTGTATTATTCCCCAATATGTTTCCTAATCAGCATGTCCCTTTTTTTAAATAAATTTCAAATTGTTTGTCTATAACGTGTGTATTGTAAATCATAGTGTTAATTATTCTAAATTCTGGTGTTATAGTTTTATACTACTTGGGGTAACTTATCTTTCCTCTGTTGTATCTATTCTCATCCCCAGGTCCCCCGTGTGTATGTTTGTATTGGGTGCTCTTCCACATTGATTTTGTCTTGTATCTTTCCTTGGATCACATGTCCCTTCATGCCCCTTTCTCGTGTCCCTTTGTCGTTCTTCATAGTTGATCTGCTTTGAATCGGTTCAGGTCCCCTCTTTTCCTCCTCCCGTCCTCCTCTCCTCGTCCTCGTCTCTCGGTTCTGGTCCACCTGCGCGCCCTCTCCATCCTCTGCGTCAGCGTAGGCCTCTCTCCTTCCCCTCCCGGCACCTTCCATCCTCTCCGCGCCGTGTCCCTTCGCCGCCTCCTGCACGTTGTCGGGACCTGGTTCCTTTCTTTTTCTGAGTTTTCTTTATTTCTACATAGCTCCGACGCTTCATTGCCACCTCCGATGGATTTTTCAGTGTTACATTGTATGCTCCGCATTGCTCCTAATCCAATCTGCGTGGTGGCCTGGTTAGCCTCTATGTTAGCTTGTAAGCTAGTTCGTATGTTAGCCTGTAGCTTCTCTGCATTGACATTCAGCGTCCCGCTAGCTTGTTCTACCTTTGCATCATTGCCTCGTGTTGAGTCTTTTCCATCGGTGTATTTACTTCATCTGGGGTTGCTTTTCTTTCATTTGTCCTCGTGTTCATTCTTCCTTCTTTCTTTTGTCCTCGAATCTTCACTTTTGATTTCGTTTTTAATTGTTTTACTTCCTTTTTTTGATATTCATTGACCGGGAGCTCTTTCATGTGGCTGCTCACCAAAACGACGCAAACCGGAAGTCTCGACAGATAGCTTTTCAACCTGAGGAATGAACTGAACTGACCCCCTCAACTCTTGGCAACATTTGGATAGTCTAAACATTGGGATGTGTTCCTTTATTTGCTGTTTGGCAGTGGTGTCAGTATAAGGTTTATTTGCCGTTTTGGTAGAGGCATGGTGTCAGTATAAGGTTTATTTGCCGTTTTGGTAGAAGCATGGTGTCAGTATAAGGTTTATTTGCCATTTGGTAGAGGCATGGTGTCAGTATAAGGTTTATTTGCCATTTGGCAGAGGCATGGTGTCAGTATAAGGTTTATTTGCCGTTTTGGTAGAGGTATGGTGTCAGTATAAGGTTTATTTGCCGTTTTGGTAGAAGCATAGTGTCAGTATACGGTTTATTTGCCGTTTGGTAGAGGCATGATGTGAGTATAAGGTTTATTTGCTTGTTGGCAGAGGCATGGTGTGAGTATAAGGTTTATTTGCTTGTTGGCAGAGGCATGGTGTGAGTATAAGGTTTATTTGCTTGTTGGCAGAGGCATGGTGTGAGTATAAGATTTATTTGCCAGTTGGCAGAGGCCTGGTGTGAGTATAAGGTTCCACCCAGGCACAGGGAGGGTTTCAATTCTCTTGTGTCACGATGGCATGATAGGGTTATTGTGTCCATGTCATTAAGTACCAGACCAATTCAGTATAAAGCTATTATTAGATGCTCTATTCTATTAGGGCCAGTGTGTGGCTCAGTAGCTCAGTGTGATTGTAAGGAAATTAGTTGATTGGTAAGGGATACAAGTTGTACCACTTTTCTTTCTGACAGAGACCCAGGTACGAAATTGTGCTCCTGGGGACCCAGGTTCATTCAAACTAATTACTACTGAAAGAAATAATGAAAGAAGGATTGGCAGGTATTTTGTTTCAACCAATCACACAGGAAGACACACCACCTTTCTTCATTTCTCTCACTGCCCTCTCTACCCCCCCCACCCCTCTCTCTACCCCCCCTCTCTCTTTAGAGCGACTTCCTAGACTTCTACGTGTCTTATCTAAAGGAGTTGCCAGAGTGTCTGACAGCTGTCAGCATGCTCACCTCCAGTTCTCTGAAACCTGCTGCCCTGCTAGAGGTAACTGTATGACGTAAGACATGAGACGATGTGAAGTGACCCAATATAATGTAATGTAACAAGACATTATGTAAACATACTGTACCACAAATATACTGTGATCAAATCATGTAAAATAGTATGCAATTGATTGAAAACTTTATTAACAGATTGCAGAATGGGTACAATACAGTATGGCTCAATACACACAATTGTTAAGGGGATGCAGACCAGAGAAAGACTTTCGTCTCGTTTACATCAGGGTCCCCCATTTTCACATTTACCGGGGCCAGTTTCGAATTGCAGCCTCCCGTAGGTGCTCTTTGAGAGCGGTTTTGAAGGTGGGGGATTCACATTATTTTACGGCTGTGTCTAGGGCGTTCCACATTGTTGTGGCATGATTGCGAAATGTGTTTAGTCCCTTGTTTGAGCCGAACATGATTTGTGGAGCTCCCTCTGGTGTTGTGGTCGTGGAATTCACTGACCTTTGGGAAGTATTTCGACATGTACATGGGTATCTTGTGGTGTAGTGTATCTTAGGTCTTGTAATAATCTGTATTTACTTGTCTGCAAAGGTATTTCTTGTATAGAGAACAATGTTAAGGATTGCATTCCAATCCAATCCAATAGCACGACACAGACAGGTATTCAGAGTTTAGCCAAAAACAAGGGCATGATTTATTTACACACAAAAAGCGGCACTGTCCCTTTAAAGGGCGAACAAAAAAGTACACAGGAATATCTTCTTGAGTCCATGAAAGAAAACGAAAGTTCGGAATCTGGTCTCGTACAGACTCACCAGAACGCTGCCGATGGGCAACGCAGCAAACAGGGGGTCCAAGGGGAGCAGAGTGAGAACACAGGCATCCTCCCGTGGAACAATAGAGAGCGATGACAAGGCCTCATCCCAGGAACGAGGTCCACAAAGAGGGAGTAGGGCAGTAGCTGGCACGACGTCTCACCCCAGAGACGTGGTGGCGGTAGATGGTAGCAACGGATGGCACGACGTCTCCCTGTGAGAACATATAGGAAATCCTCCCGTGGGATTATAGAGAGCGAAGACGATGTCTCACCAGGAGCGTGGCGGTTGATGGTAGCATACAGAACAACCTGGCAATGAGTGGAAGGCAACCAGCAGTACTAGTAGTCTCCCGACGAGCTGATTGCCAACCACTCTCAGGTGCGTGAGGTAGAATTGGGCAGCATGCAGTTGGGCAGCATCCTCGTTGGGCAGCATGCAGTCAAGTTCAAGTTCAAGTTTCAAGTTTCTTTAATAGTTGTCATACAGAAGTACAGAATACTTTCATACAAAATGCTTCTTACTGTTACGCTCCAGAGACTGTGCTAGACAAGATAGTATCAAATAACATAGTATAGCATGTAATTTAGAAGAAGAAAATGAGGTCACAGTGTTCGGTATAGACATATGTACAATGTTCTGAGTTACCATATAATATACAATACTATGCAGTGTACTAGTGTACAGTACTATATAGTGCAAAGCAGAAATGGGATGAGGTACAATTTAGGTACAATTTACAGTAAGGTGTACGAGTTGTAGTGCAATCCTTCATCAATAAATATAAAGTGTGGGGAGTGGGTGCTACAGTGTGTTTGTTTAAAGTGGGTGTGTGCTATAAAGTGTGTGGAGTGGGTGCTACAGTGTGTTTGTTTAAAGTGAGTGTGTGCGTGTGGATGTGTGTGCTATGTGCGTTTGGTGGTTGTTGTTGTGTAGTGTTCATTGTTCGTTTAGCAGCCTGATGGCCTGGGGATAGAAGCTTCTTCTGAGTCTTTCTGTGCACGCCTTGAGACTCCGGTATCGCTTGCCTGACCGCAGCAGTTCAAAGAGGCAGTTGTTCGGGTGACTGGAGTCTTTAATGATTCTCTTAGCCTTGCCCTTGCAACGCTTGTTGTAAATGTTCTGGAGGGTTGGGGAGCCCCCCTCCAATTGTGCGTTCGGCTGAACGTGTCACTCTTTGTAGTCTGCTTCGGTCTTGTGCAGTGCTATTCCCAAACCAGGAGGTGATGTTGCCGGTCAAGATGCTCTCTATTGTACATGAGTAGAAGTTCCTAAGGATCTTCTGACTGACTTGGAACTTCCTTAGGCGCCTGAGGAAGTAGAGGCGTTGTCGTGCCTTCTTCACAACACTGTCAATGTGTGTGGTCCATGTCAAGTCCTCGGATATGTAGGCTCCGAGGTACTTAAAGCTGTTGACTCTCTCAACCGGTGCCCCGTCGATGCTGAGGGGGCTGTAGTCCTTGACCCCCGACCTCCTGAAGTCCACAATCATCTCCTTTGTTTTGCTGACGTTCAGGGAGAGGCTGTTTTCCTGGCACCATCCCGCCAGGACCTTGACCTCTTCCAGGTAGGCCCTCTCGTCGTTGGCAGAGATCAGACCCACCACCACTGTGTCGTCAGCAAATTTGATGATTGTATTGCTACTCCGCTGAGCCACACAGTCGTGTGTGTACAGGGAGTAGAGGAGGGGACTCAGAACACAGCCCTGGGGGGCCCCTATGTTGAGGGTGATGGATGAGGAGGTGCAGTTGCCTGCTCTCACCACCTGGGGTCTGCCAGTCAGGAAGTCCAAGACCCACTGGCAGAGGTCATAGTTCAAGCCCAGGTCCCTGAGCTTGGCTATGAGTATGGAGGGGACTATGGTATTGAATGCCGAGCTGTAGTCGATGAATAGCATTCTCACATAGTTCCCCTGCCTCTTGTCCAGGTGTGATGCTGCTGTGTGCAGCACATGGGCTATGGCGTCCTCCGTGGACCTGTTGGGGCGGTATGCAAATTGCAGGGGGTCCATGTTGATGGGGAGGGAGGAGCAGATGTAGCCCTTTATTAGCTTCTCAAAGCACTTCATGGCTATGGAGGTGAGAGCTACAGGGCGGTAGTCGTTGAGGCAAGCAGGCTTGGATTTTTTGGGTACAGGGATAATAGTGGACTTCTTCAGGCAGGTGGGGATGACAGCCTGTTCTAAGGACAGGTTAAATATGTCAGTGAATACTGGGGCCAGTTGGTCGGCACAGACTTTTAGGACGCGGCCGGGGATGCCGTCCGGACCTGCTGCCTTCCTGATATTCACTTTTTTAAAGGTCCGCCTCACCTCATGCTCTGTTACCCTGAACACTGCGCCTCCATCAGCAGCCGACCCCCCCCCCCCCCCCCCCCCATTGCCGTGGCTTGTGAGCTGGTGTTGTTATTACCAGCATCAAACCTTGTATAGAAGGTATTGAGGTCATTTGCTAAGGAGATGTCACTGTTCAGTTTGAGGGTCCTTACTCAGCCCTCACAGTACAACTTCAGATGGATATGCAGGCCACTGCTGGGAGAATATCTCACTATGATCTATAGTAGTCGGGATAATCATTGTCAAATGGTGGTATCAGCCGGAGTTGATTACTTCAGGGGATGGTGGTTCTGTCACGTGATGTTTAGAGAAGCTTGTGAACAAAAGATCCACAGTTTGAGTTCTTAGACAAGTTGACTTGTCTGCTGAAAAGAATGGTTAAGGCGAGGCACTAACACTGAAAATAGTGATTTTTGTTTTGTTGATATTATCATATTTTGCCTTTAGAGCGTAGTTTCATAAAACATAAAACAATCATCAAATGGTTAACTATAAATATTATGTTTTTGCATTTTTGTACGAGCTGCATAATGTAAAGCAAGCTACTGAACAAACTTTAACGGCCATTTTCTCAAAATTACATATTTTTCCCACCTTAACTTATAGGTACTGCCACCAAATGTATTTGATGCTTCCTAACAATAGCCTGTAATTGACAGCGTTTTAAAAAAAAATTCATCTTCTCACATTTCCAATTCATGGTGTATTTTATGTGAGAAAAATGCGGGAAAAAGCAAGTCCCATTCTTCTCCCTGTACATTACTGAATGAATGATTTAAACAAACAAAAAAGATTTGTATTTATTCATCACAATGAAACAGAAAATTACCTCTGCTCTAATTCACTTAGGGAAAAAAGTGTTAACACAACATTCAAATTGGCTAATTGTTTATGAAATATTAGCTAATTTGAGTATTATTAATAGCAAAATATATAAACGTCATGATACAAAAGATTGTTTATTTTGTCTCCAAATTAATTTAATAACGTTTATTTCCGATAAGATGAAAGAAACTTGTACTTCCCCTTAAAAAACAATTCCTGAAATATTAAATTGAGATGGAGACAAATAAGCACATGATGGAACCAGGCATAACAACCATACATTCCACTCTGTCTCACAAGGTTTCAATTTGTTCCGACACTGTGCCTCTCTTCCCCCCTCCTTGCTGTTATTATTACCAATGAATTACTTTCTCAGAAATAATAGCTTCACATGATGTCAGTAGCTTTCCTCTTATGCAACTAGGAGGCACAATATACTTTATTGTAGATGTTTGGTGTATTATATGATTATTTATAGTAGTCATTGCTGAATTGTTGTATTGCAATTCTTCACACGCTTTCTTTGATAAACGTCAGCCAGTCACATCACTTAAAATGAACCGTTAGCACGATGATCTATTGAGATGATGTCATTCAGTTCTGCCCGTTCCACAAGCTCATGTGCCACCAGTGGCTGGTCTGGGTGACGTGGTCAAAACAAATTTGACCATTGTTTTTGTCAATTGTTTTTTTACGGTATAACAATATTTAACAGTAGGTTATTTGTTTTTCTTCAGTCTTTTTTTCTTTTTTTTTCATTCAAAAGGGTACATTTCAATAACTTCTTTATCCCCAAATCTTTATAATATTGCTGCAAGGGAACATTTTTAGATTCACTTAAAATAATACACGATTTATATTATAATTGTTGATGATGATATAATAGAAATCCATACCTTTGCATGGATCCCTGATGGTATACTTTGATATTCAGTATTATCTCCCAGCCCTACACCAGTATACCAGTTAAATGACCACTAAAGAGTCCATTCTATCTACTCGAATTGACCCTGAACAGTTGTGATTGGAGGATCAAGAAAAAAGGGCAGGGTTTGAGATTAGTTTGTTCCGTCACTGCTCTTGTCAACAGCTAGACCCCCAGAGGATGTTTCCATGGTTATCTATTTATCACAATGTATTGTTTCCATGTGGCTATTATGATACGCCGATATTGTAATAGGTTGTCCATTCTGATTCTTAACATAATTGGGTGACACTGTTCGGGACTCTTCTGTCCTCCTGTTCTGATTGGTTGAGCTGCATGTTTAGTCCTCCTTTTCTGATTGAGGTTTATCTTTCCTCCTTTTCCGTTTGGTGAAATGTTCTCTCCCTCGGTTCTGATTGGCTGTGCGATGGATCTGTTAGAGTGAGATCATGGGTGATGAGTGCCACCCCTCCCTCCACACTCTGCTTCTGCAACCTGTCCAGAGAATCCCTGAGTACCTGTTACTATTACAGGTCAGTGTGTGTCTCTCTCTCTCTCCTGACACACATTTATACTTACTGCATATATATCCACATCTGTCTGAATATACCTACTTTTACACCTGCATATAACCTGCATAACTCTGTATGATAGCATGTACAATAATGCTGTATATACCGTACAGTATATATACTTATTCTTACCATATATCTATCTATATCCACATTATGTTTGTACATACCTTCATACCTGTATCATTGTACATATTAATCCTACAACTCTGTACATATATCTGATTAGAACTATTACTCGGTAGTACTAATTGATATATTTTATAACCAGTTTAATCACCTGCACATTGTATATTACTATTGCACTTTACTGTTACATTTGCACTCTGGTAGAATGCCAAACTTTCTTTTCATTGTCCTGCACCTGTGTGTGCTGTATAATGACAATACATTTTAATTATGGATGCTCGATATTGGCTTTTTTACCGATACCGATATACCAATATTGTCCAACTCTTAATTTCCGATACCGATATCAACCGATACCGATATATGCAGGGTCCCCCCCCCCCAAAAAACGGAATAATTTCAGGTAATTAACATTACATATCTCTTGTTGTGGAATTAACACAACATTATGCATACTTTTGACAATAAATAAAATCAGAATTTGTTCTTACTTGCTTGCCTGGGTAAATAAAGGTTATAGAAATGTAAAAAATAAAAAAAAAATAAAAAAAAAATTATTTTTGAAAACCGATACCGATATTTTCCGATATCACATTTTAATGCCAATATCGGCCGATAATATCGGACATCCCTAATTTGAAAAAAATCTAATCTAATCTAATGTGTATGTTTGTGCGCTGCATGATTGTGTGTGTGTGTGTGTGTGCTGCATGATTGTGTGTGTCTGTGTGTGTGTTGCATGATTGTGTGTGTGTGTGTGTGTGTGTGTGTGTGTGTGTCTGTGTGTGTGTGTGTCTGTGTGTGTGTGTTTCAGGGCCTGCTGAGGCAGACCGACGCGGAGCATCCTGACTACTACCTGTTGCTGGTGTGTATCCAACAGTTCAGATCCTTCACAGTTCAGTACCACCACCTGCTCCAACACAACCAGGAACTACTGCTGCTGCACACCCGCAAAGAGAAGAAGCGGTCAGTCCCACTGACATATGTACACAAATATACACACTGAGGGGCGAATTCACAAGGGATTGTGCAGCTTTTTCGGACACAATGCCTGTGCAAATTGCGCCAAAACAAACCTCGATATTCACAAAGCACACGCAAAGGGTGAAATACCGTGCTAACTGAGTTGCCATCATCATTTGTCTCCGTGTGCATGGCATCCGTGCTATTTGCGGGTATTTAAATGCGGTCATATGGGCAGAACATGTGCCCCTTTCTATGCAAATGAGCCTCATTGCAAAAACACTCCAATTCACAAAGACCAGCGCAATTGCCTGAATCTGAAATTATTTTCAATGGCACACAGTGCCTAACTTCGGCTGAGCACGTTGAAAATGGGGGACCCTGATGTAAACAAGACGAAAGTCTTTCTCTGGTCTGCATCCCCTTAACAATTGTATGTATTGAGCTGTACTGTACTGTACCCATTCTGCAATCTGTTAATAAACTTTTCAATCAATCAGGTCTGCTCAAACTAATTTATTTTAGGATGACATGACAAACCAAATAGGACGATTTGGTACCATCTGCGTCTGCAAATTCTAGATGTGATTTTTTAAATTCCTAATAATCCTATAAGTCTCCTGCCATATTTTGCTCCCCTACATAGGTTCACTCGTAGATCGGGTTGTGGGGGGGTACTAGAGACATAACTCTGAGTCGATCTGACCTTCTTACGCTGAGCTATGTTAACCTTCGCTCACCTACAGTACGACATAATATCTCTGAAAAACAATGAGGCATTCACCTGTAGGGGGTAGGTGCGCGAAGGTTAACATAGCTCAGCGTGGGAAGGTCCGATCGACTCTGGGTTTATCTCTTCGTGTTCAGAAGCATCAGGTGCATAAAGACGTGATCACGTCATGTCTCTAGTACCCCCACAACCCGACCTACGAGCAAATCTATGAAGAGGAGCAAAATATGTCAGGAAACTTATTTTGCGAAAACCTTTTATTATGTCTATCATATCAAAACACAATCTAGGGATGTATAGGAATAAAAACAGACAGACAGATAGACATACAGACTGACTGAGACAGATAGACATACAGACGGACAGATAGACAGGTATACAGATGGACAGACAGAGAGACAGACACACACTAAATAATTACTGACGGGGGGCAGGTGGCGCACGGAGATTACGTTCAAGTTTCAAGTTTCTTTAATAGTTGTCATACAGAAGTACAGAATACTTTTGTACAAAATGCTTCTTACTGTTGCGCTCCAGAGACTGTGCATGACAAGATAAGTATGAAATAAAAACATAGTAAAAATTAGAAGAAAAAAAAAAGAGGTCACAGTGTTCAGTTTAGACATATGTACAATGTTCGTAGACGTAGTTACCATACAATATACAATACTGTGCAGTGTACTAATATACAATACTATATAGTGCAAGGCATAAATGGACGAGGTGCAGTTTAGGTACAATTCACAGTAGGTGTACGAGTTGTAGTGCAAATCCTTTATCAATAAATATAAAGTGTAAGTGTGTTTGTGTGATCTAAAGTGTGGAGAGTGGGTGCTGCAGTGTGTTGTTTGTTTGAGTGAGTGTGTGTGTGCGTGTGGGTGTGTGTGCTGTGTGCATTTGATGGTTGTTGCATAGTGATTATTGTTCGTTTAGCGATTATTGTTCGTTTAGCAGCCTGATGGCCTGGGGATAGAAGCTCCTTCTGAGTCTTTCTGTGCTCGCCATAAGACTCCGGTATCGCTTGCCTGACGGCAGCAGTTCAAAGAGGCAGTTGTTCGGGTGGCTCGAGTCCTTAATAATTCTCTTAGCCTTCCCCTTGCACCGCTTGTTGTAAATGTTCTGGAGGGTGGGAAGCCCCCCTCTAATTGTGCGTTCGGCTGAACGTGTCACTCTTTGTAGTCTGCTACGGTCTTGTGCAGTGCTATTCCCAAACCAGGAGGTGATGTTGCCGGTCAGGATGCTCTCTATTGTACATGAGTAGAAGTTCCTAAGGATCTTCTGACTGACTTGGAACTTCCTTAGGCGCCTGAGGAAGTAGAGGCGTTGTCGTGCCTTCTTCACAACACTGTCAATGTGTGTGGTCCATGTCAAGTCCTCGGATATGTGGGCTCCGAGGTACTTGAAACTGTTCACTCTCTCAACTGGTGCCCCGTCGATGCTGAGGGGGCTGTAGTCCTTGACCCCCGACCTCCTGAAGTCCACAATCATCTCTTTTGTTTTGCTGACGTTCAGGGAGAGGCAGTTCTCCTGACACCACTGTGACAGGTTCTCTACCTCTTCCAGGTAGGCCCTTTCGTCGTTGGCAGAGATCAGGCCCACCACTACTGTGTCATCAGCAAATTTGATGATGGTGTTGTTGTTCCGCTGTGCTACGCAGTCATGTGTGTACAGGGAGTAGAGGAGGGGGCTCAGAACACAGCCCTGGGGGGCCCCTATGTTGAGCGTGATGGATGAGGAGGTGCAGTTGCCGGCTCTTACCACCTGGGGTCTGCCCGTCAGGAAGTCCAGGACCCACTGGCACAGGTCATAGTTCAAGCCCAGGTCCCTGAGCTTGGCTATGAGTTTGGAGGGGACTATGGTATTGAATGCTGAGCTGTAGTCGATGAACAGCATTCTCACATAGTTCCCCTTCCTCTTGTCCAGATGTGATGCTGCTGTGTGCAGCACATGGGCTATGGCGTCCTCCGTGGACCTGTTGGGGCGATATGCAAATTGCAGAGGGTCCAGGTTGATGGGGAGGGAGGAACAGATGTAGCCCTTCACTAGCTTCTCAAAGCACTTCATGGCTATGGAGGTGAGGGCTACAGGGCGGTAGTCGTTGAGGCAAGCGGGCGTAGATTTTTTGGGTACAGGGATGATGGTGGACTTCTTCAGACAGGTGGGGATGACGGCCTGTTCCAAGGACAGGTTGAAGATGTCAGTGAATACCGGGGCCAGTTGGTCGGCACAGACTTTTAGGACGCGGCCGGGGATGCCGTCCGGTCCTGCTGCCTTCCTGATATCCACTTTTTTAAAGATCCGTCTCACCTCATGCTCTGTTACCCTGAACACTGAGTCTCCATCAGCAGACCCCCCCCCCCCCATTGCCGTGGTTTGTAGGCTGGTGTTGTTATTCACAGCCTCAAACCTCGCATAGAAGGAGTTGAGATCATTTGCTAAGGAGATGTCACTGTTCAGTTTGAGGGGGGTTCCTTTGTAGTCTGTCATTGTTCTGAGGCCCTGCCACATGCCTCTAGAGTCAGCCTGTTCAAACTGAAGTTCAACTTTATCCCTGTAACGCCGTTTTGCCTCTATTACTGCTCTCCTGACGTTGTATCTTGCCATCTTGTGTTCTTCCATGTTGCCTGTCACCAGCCCGGTGTTGTATGCTGATGTGCGCACTTTCAGAGCCTCACGGACGGATTTGTCTACCCAGGGCTTTTGATTTGGGTAGATATTAATTTTGGTGGTGGGGATTATTACTTCTACCTGAGTACAGACATAGTCAATCACCGTTTCGGTGTATTCGTTAATATTGGCTGTGTTATCACGGAATACACTCCATTCTGTGCTTCCCAGCACTGCTTGGAGTGACTCCACTGACGTCACGGCCCAACGCTTAACCTCTCGCGAGACCACCGGCGTTCGCTTGAGACTCTGTTTATACTTAGGCAAAAGAAAAATTGCGGCGTGATCGCTTTTACCGAATGGACTAAGAGCCTGTGACTTGTACCCATTCTTAAATTGCGAGTATACATGGTCTAATATGTTCTCGCCTCTGGTGGGACAGGTCACATGCTGATAGAAATTCGGCAGCACCTTTTTAAGACGCGCGCTGTTGAAATCCCCCAAGACCAAAATGGCCGCGTCAACGTTAGCTGCCTGGAGTTTGTTTACCTCGTCGTGAAGTTTTGAAAGTGCGACCTCAGTGTTCGCGTGTGGTGGAATGTACACTCCGATGAGGATGATGGACGTTAACTCTCTTGGGAGGAAGAAGGGTCGACATTTTATCGTGATAAACTCCAGGTCTGGGGAGCAGTGGTTAGACATTTCCTTTGTGTTGCCTAAATCGCACCACTCCTTGTTTATCATGAAGGCAATGCCGCCTCCTTTCTTCTTTAGTGACTCTAATGCCGTCCGGTCTTTTCGTAGAACGAAGAAGTGGTCTGCCGGTTCTATTGCATGATTCGGGACATCTGGACTCAGCCAAGTTTCTGTGAAACAGAGGACGTTACAATCCCGAATGTCCCTCTGGAATTGGATCCTTGCTCTGATGTCGTCCAATTTGTTTCCTATCGATTGCACATTGGCCAACAATATGCTGGGCAATGTGGTTCTGTGTCGTTTGGACCTCAGTCTGTTCCGGACCCCGGCTCTCTTTCCTCGTCTTCGCGGCGGCTTTTGGTCTTGTCCGTGGCCGGCATAACAAAGGATCTCGGCGGGCCATTTCTGCTGTTCAGCGATCCGATCCAGAGAGCAATCCAAACGGTAAGTTTTTCTTAATCCAATGTCAATGATTGACTGACGGTCATACACATATAATGCACCAACAGTTGGTGCAAATAAAACTCCTAATACTATAAAAATTAACAAAATAAAGCACAGTCTCGTCGGAGCGATCAGAAAGGCAGCCATCACAGCAGCGCCAGTTCATCCTAGTTCGTCACCAACACCGGGAGACACTGGATTCGCCTGTTCGAATCCAGCTCCCGGCGTTGCTATCAGCTTGGCTGGCCTCTCACACTGATGGGAAAGCTGAAGGGTGGGTCCTGGGCGTTGTGGACAGCGACCCCTACAGTTCGGTCGGGGCGCCTGCTCAGCGAGGGTTGGATCTGAGGAGAGATAGTGTGGCCTCCCACACGCTACACTCTCCCCGGTGAGAACCTGCGCGGCCAGGTTGGCCTGCCCCAGGCTGCACATGCGTCGGAGCAAAGCATGTGACAGTCTCCGGTCTCCCGGACCAACAGTAGGGGAAAGTACGCAACAACCAGGAAGGGTGGGATGGGAGAAAAATCGGGAAAAAGGAGGGGAAGAAAGATAATAAAAAGAAATATATATATATAATTACTGACACACATCATTATTCTTAATTCTTTTCATGAAATTAATTAATGATATTAATGGTTTCAACTCACAATCTGAAAGAAATGTCATAGACTTTGGAGTCATTAGTGAAAGTAATCAGATTGTGTGGTTTAGTAATCCAATGGATTATGGTACCGACTGTAAAGTAGAATAGATGACCAGTAATCTGTCCTAGTTCAACAATGTCAAAGTTATTACTTTCCTAAACCCTAGAGTTTTGTCTCTGTTGCAGGTCGTCCATGAAACAGCTGTACAAGACAGTGGAGTGTGAGATTCAGTCCAACGAGATGAGCTCTCCGTACGCCTCCAGCAACACTATACTGTGAGTTATATTGTACAGGCACAGACATGTTACCAGACAGCTGATCCATGGCTTCTCAGACTACTGCAATATTGTTATCACTAGAGATTGAGTGGGCAGTAAAGGAGATATAATGGAGGTGACAGACTGATTTACATTTACATTTACATTTAGTGATTTAGCTGACGCTTTTATCCAAAGCGACTTACAAGTTCTGTACGACAAGTCATCAGGAAGGGTACAGCTCTATCAGCTGAGTAACAATGTTCATCAAAGTGTTGCGTGATACCGTGTAGGTTAGTTTATTAGGACAAGTGCATGACAGTAAGGTTAGTTAGGGTTAGACATATTTTATTTATCTTTTTATTTTTAATATCTAGGGACATCTATGGATCTCAGGGAATGTATTCAGGTATATTGTGTCTGTTACTAGGCTTGAGTAAATTGTGATGCAACAAAGGACAATATAAATTATGATTTTTCTTAGCATCTTTGACAGTGAATAACACCATGCTAAAAATTACCAGACATGAAAAATGGCCACTGAGCTCGTTCAGCACCTTCTTGAGATCACATGTACAAATAAATCTAAGGAAATGAATAAAGGGAAGATGATTAAACAGAAGGTTTTGTAGATACAGTACTGAATTCTGCCATCCGGACACAGGCAATTTGAAATATTATTATAGAATATAGAATATCAGGCCTATAGATAGTCAGTCACTCACCTAAACATATTGCCATTAATTTACATGTACCCATCTATACAACCAGTATAGATGACTGACAGTTTAAACATTTAGCTAATTAGTCCCTTCCTCTCATCCTCTCCCATGCTGACATCGCTTCCTATCCCCTCCTCTCCTCTCGCTCATCGATCCATTCACGCACGCGATCATTAATTCATCTGTCTGTCTGTCCTCTCCTCCTCCAGAGAACATGCCAACCAGGTCAAGCGCAGTAAGCAGCGTCTCCTGGACCAGATCCAGGCTCGTCGCCACCAGGATTGGGACCGAGATAGAGACCGGGACAGAGATCCGGAACGACCCTTGCCCGATCCCTTCTTCATCCCCGACCCAGACCCACGGAATCACAAAGCGGCAGGTCAGGGACTGCAAGTCATTATGACACATACAATGGTTTTACGTTTTATTGTGTTTCATTATATGATGGTTCTCAGTATAATATGGGGTGTGTCTGTCGAGAGAGGCCGTGGTCGAGGAAGTACACACAAAGTTCCTTTACAATGGCAACATTATGGGAAATGCACATACCATCTTCTCCACAGTCAGACAAGAAGACCAATTTCCTCTCTGTGCGTTCAGTAAAAAGCTATCCGGCTTAGCACAAATGAATGGAAGCGGATACGGATCAGCTAGCCTATCTTAAGACTCCAGGAGAGGTGTTTTTGGCCAACAGCTAGGTTAGCTGATCCGTATGGTATGGTTTTATTCTTAATCCCCGAGGGGAAACATGGTTTGCCACCAGAGCAAATACAAATAAGAAACATTATTACATGGCGTTTTCACATTCGCCGAAATGCTTGCTTGTGATTGGTCAATAGCCCCCCGACAGCGGTCATTATTTTTCAATAATGACCGCTGTGGGACAATAATGACCGATGTGCGCAGCTGTTCGCAATCAAGCCCACTGACACACACTGTTTCAGTGCAATTAGACACTGCCGGTGTTCTGCTGCCGGCGATGACAGGGGGCGGAGCGACGAGCGGAGCCAGAACGCAGCCAGAACCAGTGTTGCGAGTCGATGTAAAATGAATTAGGTATATTGTTAGTAAGTTAGCCATGTAATAAGCGGGATAATGTATAGCTATACTCGATCATTGTCGCAAAATAATTGACCTTCACTGACGTTTAAAACACCTCGCCGAAGCGGCTCGGTATTTTAAACTCCGTGTCGGTCAATTATTTTGCGACAATGACCTCGTAGCTATACATTATCCCTTACATAACATACAGTACAAGTTACATAACACAGTAAAAAGAAGAGAAGAGAGCCAGCGGTGTTCGTTAAAGAATCTGCTTCCATTCATTTGTGCTAAGCTCCAAAATGACAAGTGATTTAAAGTGTATATGTTTTATTAATCTAATTTAATTGTCTTTTTAAAGTGACAATGTATAATTTTCTTTTAATTAAGTAACTAAGTTCTCAAGCGTGGACAGAACAAAGTTTGACCACCAGTGCTTCAACTCACCACTGCTGCTATAGCCTCAAATGGTCTGGTGCAACCAGCTTGATCAGCTTTCTCGCGATACCAGACAGATGCCTAGAATGAACAAGATGCCCACAGAACGCAAGAAGAATACACTCTGCAGAAAGTCTGAAGCTTGTAGGAAATGTATTGAAAACACAGAGACAAAACAGCAGTTATTAACACTTACACATTATCGCTTTAGCGGTCTATGAAGGATAATACCAATCAATAAATCCATGACTTCCAGGTCTCCGCAGTATCCCAGAAAGTGAGGCGTCAGATGGGTCTGTCTCCAGACGTCACGGGACCTCAGTCTCCAGACCGTCAGAGCTCCACCCGGGCCCACCGGGCTCTGCACTGGTTGAGGCCCTGGGAGAGTTCCTTCTGCCCGCGGAGCCTCCTGGGCTGGACGGCCTCTACGAGGAGGATGGAGACTCTCTCCACAACGCTTCCATTTTCGACCACTGCTCCTCTGCCTCCTCCGATTCCTCCATTGACATTGCGTTCGTGAGATGCCCCAAAACCTCCACGTCGCACCACGCGACGGCGGCGAACGTGTCGTCGACCCGCGAGGCCTTCGGCGGCGGGGGAAGCCAGGGGAACGGGTACAAGCAGCTGCCCCACCGAGCGTGCGTGTCCCCAGACGATGCTGTGATGATGCGCCACCACCAGAATCGCCCTCTTCAGGTCGGCCAGCGTAAGAGCAAGGTGAGCTCTACTCAATGGGGGCATAGTGTCATATTACAGATCTTTAACCTTATGTAGCCCTAGATATTATGTTTGAAACATGGGATACAAATGAACACACTCAGATCTCTGTCACCTGGCGTTAACTAGATATTTTATTATAACTAACTACATGCAGGGGGTATTGTGTGTGTGTGTGTGTGTGTGTGTGCGCGTTTGTGTGTGTTGAGATTAGGGCTGGGCGATATAACAATAACGATAATTATCACGATATATTTTAATAATCGATATCAGAAGAAAAAATATCATATATTTTTTTCTGACCTGCAACAGGGCAGTTTTAAAACCAGAGACAGTGGACAGACTTGTCTTTCTTGCCTGCAACTTAAAGTAATGGCTTTGCTTGTCCAAATGACAATACTGACCAAATTGAGATTTATTTTTCTCTTTTATTTTGTTTGCTTTCTAATTTAAAATACAGTTTGAAACCGTCTGTACACAGTAGGCTATGTGTGCTAGCAGAGCTAGTCTCCAGTCATGAGTCACGGTGCACATGTGCGGTGGTTTGTCCACCAAAAAATTGCCAAAACATAGAAAAGAAACTAGCAGAGCCAGAACTGTTCAACTCCCCTGGAGCCACAGCCAGCAGAGAAGCCGGTTTACCAGCTGCAGCCTGAGAACTGGAGTGTGAGGGTATATAACACTAAAGATGGCGGCAACGACAAAGAATGCAACCAGAGTGGTTTGGCCTTACCACCAACGATGCCTTTGCTAAAATACCAAATACACCGGATGTTGTTTTTGTTGACACCAGCCACAGGGAGGTGCTGGTCATAGAAGTAGGCTGTACCTTTGATCTGTACATGGACCAGGCCTTCCGGGACAAGTATATCAAATACCAACCACTGCTCAATGTGATGGCCGACCTTGGGTATAGGTGTAGATATAGTGTACTTGTATTCGGAAGTCTTGGCCATGTATACAAATGCACCATGACCGGTCTGAGAATTGCTGCAATGTCTAAAAGAAAAGCCAAACAAATTGCCAAATATTGCTGTCTCAGCTATTATTAGCAGCTTAGCCACGTGGAGAAGGAGGTGCTATGTGTACCCTTAACACTTTCGCGGCCACTGGGATGAGTCTAATTATTATCAAGAGGACCGGGAAATGTAAACATACCTGGGGCTGTTTGTAGAGCTAAATCTATACTTTATAGTATTGCTATCTGTCCATTCTCATTGTCAATTGAGTCCATAAACCGTCCCTTCAAAATGGCTTAAAGAAAAAAATATTTCATCAATAGGTTCTCATTTTATAGCGCCGTGAATATAAGCGTTATACCGGATTTGGTCTAGTATATTTCCTGGAAGCCGAGATACAGGGCTAATAGCTAATAACGTTAAATCCAATGGCATTTCGGTTATAGATACGCTCCAGTTGCATATGATCGGTACGATCCTCACGCATGTATGCATGAAAGGGGGGGGGGGGGGGGCGGGGGACGTTGTTTCTGATTATTGATTACCAATAACCGCGTTAGCCTCATTAGCCTCATAGGCCGAACGCCTGGATGGCTATCAAAACAAGGCCCGATCGGGATGTACTTTACGTGAAAAAGATCTTACTGAAATTTAAGTTAAAAAAAAAAAAAAAAAGGATCTTACTGTGGTCCGGTGGGATGTCCCAGAGCATTTCCCCATTATCGATCGCCATCTGGTAGATCGATATGTCCATTGGCTGATGATAAATCCCCTTATTGCATGGTGAAATCTGCGATCCAAAACGTAATCCAAGCTACAGGCTACACATCTAGAATCCTGCTAACTGAAATCTCCATTGAAAGTAAAAAAAAAAGACTGATCCGTTCAGCCACAGGGCACACTGCATTATCGCGATAGCGCCCCTAAGAGGATCTGGCCGGTATTGCACCTTCTCGAATTCATAGAGTAGGGTAAATCTGCAGTTCCGCTCGGCGACCTTGAATAGGTTATTAAAATGGAATAAAAGCAATAACAACTTGCCACGGATTTATCCGTGCCTCTGTCCACACCGGGTGGAATCGAAACACAGAGATATACGTCCTTGGGGCGCCATTGTGTTAAGTGTTCAGTGCTGCTTGGCCCCGATACTTTTTCTCCCATTTTCTATTTTTCTCCCATCCCAATTTCGTATCGTCTAATTCTACCCTCCCCTGTCTCGAACGTTGTTAGGCCATGCCTCCCACAAGCCGGCTGCAATGTGGACTAAGCCTTACATCACGTGTCCCCTCCGGTACTCGAGGAAGCAGCAGTCGCATCTTTTCACCTGCACAGCGCGATCTCTCAGCGTCGGGGGTCTGCGTTTGGAGGGCACGCCGCCCCTGTCTCTTCCTGATTCTGCTGCGCAGGCGCACCAACCGACCTGTAGGAGTCGCTGTCCACAACGTCCGATCCCCACCCATCAGCTTCCCACCCCCTAATACTGCCAATTGTATTAGTATGAACGACCAGCCAAGCTGATAGCAATGCGGAGAGCTGGGCACGACTGTGCAAATATTTTCAAACCTGTCAAAAGACAGATGGCACGGATCAAGGTACACGTTTTAGCCACTGGTGTACTGTATGTACAGTAGTACTAATGACCAAGGTGGCAATGGACAAGATTTTGGGGATGCTCAGTGAGGATTGCAGGGTTGACACTACTTGGATTACACAATATTCACATCTCCACAGTCTACTTGGTGTTCTCCTAAATATTCACGACTGGAAGGCAGGTTTACACTTTAAGTGCATCTCTCTGAATGCCATTCTAGTTACCAGGGCTGCCCCCTCTTTGTCAAATAGTCATAGTCGACCAAGACTTTCTAAGTTATTTTTCATGCCTTTTTCCATGAATGTGTTATTTCCTGAGAAATACCAAGAAGGCTAAATAGAGATCACTGTCATATTGCGCCATATCCTGTGAGAAACACATAAAATGTGTCTGCATTTTCATTCAATTTGGTGCCCAAACACACCACCAGTGCAATCTGAGCATGTGCCATACCCCCACCTCCCATTGGAAGACTTAGTCTCTGATATATTAGCCTTGAGAAATACCATACTAAACACTAAATTTAAAGAGGTCCTTCTGCGTGACTGCATGTGGGAAATACAATTTTACAGATTTGTCGATGAAATCAACTCATCAATTAGTTGACAAAGGCCTGTGACTATTAGACTCAAATGTATTTAATGGACAGCCCTACTAGTTACTATATAAACTAAGTCTTGTTGTGACTATTAGATGACTATATGAATGTATTTAATGGAGGACAGCTCGACTAGTTACTTTATAAACTAAGTTATGTAAACTCCTTGCCTCCCTCTCTTCACCTCCTATGTTCCCCTCCTCCAGTCTCTGAACGGTCTGCAGCTGGACAGTACTGTGAGTGGGTTGGACGGCGGCCATTTTACAGACCACATCCTCAGGGTCGGTCTGGGCAACCATGCCAAGCTAGAGCGCCAGGGCAGCATGGGAAGTAAGGGCAGCAAGGGTTGTCCTACCCCGATCCGCAGGGGCCTGTGTAACCTGGGGCCAAGTCAACACAGAGTGGACGCAGACAAACAGAACGAGGAGATGCGCAGCCAATTCAACAAGGTAGTTTAACTCATGCTATGCCTGCAGTTATTAACAATTACATGTTATTAACGGTCTATGAAGGATATCAATCAATGACTTCCAGGTCACAGTATCCCAGAGTGAGGCGTCAGAGGGGTCTGTGTCCCGTCAGAGCTTGTCCCACAGGTGTCAACTGAATGGAATATTAGGAAGCATACAATTTTAGATTTTTTTTTAAAAGTCTGTTCGGTTGGCGTTTGTGGGACTGACACAAGGGAGAAAACTAACATACCTGTCGATCGGCCATGTGGGCGTAGATATCGGCTGATGTGGATTGCTTCAAAGATATTAGTCCGACTAATCAGCTGACCAATTAATTATCAAATATGGATAAGATCAGATAAGATGGTGCAAATGCATATTAACCTATGTACTGTTATTATTAATTTATATATTTATTCATATATAAATATTATATAATAATATATTGTTCTTTCTGTATTGCCGTCTGTTTTTATCTTCCTGTTAAAATCCAATAAAATATGAATTGAAAAAAAGAAAAAAGGGAACAAACAACTGCATGGGACATAGGGGAAATAACAGATAAAAGGTAAAATATATTGTATGCAAATGTGAATATAATGATGATCAAGCTAATATGTGTATACTGTAGGTAAACCAGAGAATGAGAGCTGATGGGGTGGCACACAAATCATCAATTGCGTAAACGTGGGAAACACAATTTTACAGATTTGTCGATGAAATCAACTGATTGTCTTTTCAACAAAGTCTGTGCAAAACTATACATACAGAAAGATAATATGCACATGCTCTTCAGACATAGATGAACATACAGGTAGACATAATAAACATAATACATATTATATTCTAATGTAAATGTCTGATGTTCTGTTAAACAGGATCAGCTGTGGGGGGAGGAGCCAAAGTGGAGGCCAGAGGAGAATCACCACACGCCCCTCAGCGAGCGCAGCCGCAAGGACAAAGGAGGCTTCAGGAACTCCTTCAAGAAGCTCTTCAAGAAGAAGTAAAGACACACAAGCACAGACAGATCATTTATATAAACAGACAACAGCCATGACCTGCTTCTTTTCTGAGAGTCAAATGCTATGGTTGGGGCAACAGGGAATGATTCTCTCTCTTTCGGTCATGTATCGTGTTTTTTTTTGCTAATGCTTTGTAACACACTCTAGCTTAGCTAGTTGTCGGTTCCCTTCCTTGGTGCCGATTGCTACACTTATACCTGGAATACCAGGTACAGTAGGTAGCCTTGCTCAGGGGCACTTAGGCAGAATTTAGGATAGTCAGCATCAGCAGGCTACGCTAGGGGCACAAAGGTCAGATTCAGATTGTTCCCAGCCCGCATGATGAACAGAGGGACCCAGACACTGCAGCAGCTCCAGGGGAACAACTGACCAGCCTGTCTGTGTGTCCTCTAGGAGCGCTGATGACAACAAGGAGAGGATGGAGAGTCTGAACAACTGACCAGCCTGTCTGTGTGTCTTCTAGGAGCGCTGATGATAACAAGGAGAGGATGGAGAGTCTGAACAACAGTGAACATGAGACAGGCCCCCGGCTGGCTCAACTGGAGATAGACCGCGGCACTGCCGTGTGAACTGTGGTGCTGGATACACACACACACAAATACTGTACTCATATGAAGATACAGAAAAAGAATATGCACATGCTCACACAGATACTGTACTACTCATACAGCACACACACACAGTACACATAAGATACAGAAAGATAATATGCACATGCACTCACACACACACTGTATCATAAAGCACACAGACATATTCTTCTCAAAAGAGACTGCTGTTTAATGCTGTGTAGAGGAATGCGAGAACTCAGGTTTCTAGCTAGCAATCATAGCCACCATCTTATTATAACTCCTAAGGGTTTCGATTATTTTATAAAACAATTATGCAAATATAGATGCTGTACATATCTTACAGAAATGTTCAGTTGGTTTCAGTGACTGTAACCGGACTTTGTTCAGATCCACCGAGAGCGAGGAGTTTGGCCGGCTGCCCCTGATCTAGACCTGACCAGTCTTGCTGCCAGCTACCCCTGATCTAGACCTGACCAGTCCTGCTGCCAGCTACCCCTGATCTAGACCCGACGAGTCCTGCTGCCAGCTACCCCTGATCTAGACCTGACCAGTCCTGCTGCCAGCTACCCCTGATCTAGACCTGACCAGTCCTGCTGCCAGCTACCCCTAATCTAGACCCGACGAGTCCTGCTGCCAGCTACCCCTAATCTAGACCCGACGAGTCCTGCTGCCAGCTACCCCTGATCTAGACCTGACCAGTCCTGCTGCCAGCTACCCCTAATCTAGACCTGACCAGTCCTGCTGCCAGCTACCCCTGATCTAGACCTGACCAGTCCTGCTGCCAGCTACCCCTAATCTAGACCCGACGAGTCCTGCTGCCAGTGCCCTTTACAGCAGTGCTGTGGTGATGGTCAACGTTCTAACCGTCAGATGACATAGATGTTCATTAAAACCATGTAGCAGATTTATGGCTGCCACTGAAAACCACAATGACCAAACTCTATCGAGTGTTGTTTCTGTCCATGATACTGTACATCACCACCTCTTTACTATTAACTTGTACTTTGTTCCACTGCTCTTCTAGACTATCTACGAGTAGACAAAATATATTTTGCATAGCAACACAGTATACTCAGGAAAGCAAATATTGGACTGTTTTATGTTCGATCCAAAAAAAATATGCATTTGTTCTCAGTAAAAGAAAAGATTTGTGCCAATCAATTTCAGTCCATTCAAAATAATTTTGTTTTGTAAATAGATGACTATGACTATGGTGACAGTCAAAAGAGAATTTGGGGACTGATATTAAATAAAGATTCTTGTTGAAAAATTGTTGTGGCTCAGGATCAGCTGCTTTGATTTTCATCTGCCTTCATAATCACCACGCGGATCGGCCAGTTTGTTTGTTCTGGGATTGTGGACTGTAGCTTTTAGTCCCGAGAACCTCTGGTGGATGTGGAAGTAAACCAGGCGGAACCATCACTAGAAAGATATCTTTTAATATCTTGTGAAATGTTTGTCTGTAACATTTAATTCTGAAATGTTTTTTTTTTGTAGTAAAACCAAAGTCTCCCTCTGTTCATTTGCAGAAGAACATTATGTGGGAATAAGGCAATTTTACAGATTTGTCGATTGACAAAATCCTATGACCATTAGTCAAGGATTTGAGTCCAGGACAGCCTTCTCAAAGTGAACACCAGGACACGTAATAGTTCAGTTCCTTCTTGTTTTTAATGTGTTAACCTGTCTTCTCATAAATCTGTTACACTTCTGAAACAAAATATAGGCAATTATACAGTATGTAAAACCAACCGATTTTTATTTTACACTATATACAATCTCATAACGTGTGCATTGCATTATGAAAACAAATTATCATGGCGCTGTAATAGCAACAGAACAGAACAGAGAAGACCTACTGTAGTGTTATATTTATGAAAGACGTAGATTATACACTCTGGAAAAACCCACCAACCGGAGGCCATGTTGACACCTGCATAAATGGAATCCTAGATAAATCTATGGTTGTACAATGTAGGTGTCAAAATGGTGTCTTTCGTCGTCAGTCCCTCACGCGACAGGTTTGCCAAACTCATATAATCTACGTCTCGGATTTTGTTCATTGACACATCTTTACATCAACAATGTTAAGTGATTCGTAATGTTATTTACTTAATGCTAACTGTGTATATCATTTGTTTTTGTGTTTTTGAATCAGACAACTAATTATTCCAAATCGTTCTCTATGACATTGCACGTGGTAGACAACCATCTAATACAAATGTTTAACATTTGGCATTACATATAAATATGTAACATTCATAAAAACATTTTTTTTTTTTACTTTAATGTCAACTGAGCCCTAACGGAAGGAATGTTTCAATTTATTTTATCATTTTATTAGCATTGGACAACTTATAGGCTAGATCATGCAGGGCTGCAACAATACATGTTTGATAAGTGAGCATTTCAGCTTATTGTCTGCTGGGCAGATGTTTCAAGGAACTATTGAATATTGGTAAGGCTTTGCGTTGCACATTGCAATGTCTTCCCCCCCCCCCCATTTAATTGAGGATTAATCAAGTCAGTTCATTCTAAAATGTATTGAAATGTAAATCATTTTTGGTTGCAGCCCTGTGATCACGACCATTCTGCATTTGTGAGTGTTGTTGAAAACAACTGATCAGAGCATGACCATGGTAGCAAGAAGCACCAGTCAACGTCTAGCCTGATTCACTTTCGAGTCAGTAAATTCACAAAGTGAATTAATATCAATTCCAAAACACTCATCATTGTTTGACATTAATGCATTTTTGACACAATGTTGCTTCATTAAAAATGCTCCCCATTTCCTTTAATGAAATTATGTGTAGGCATGCTTTTTTAAATATTTTAGAAATACAACATTTGAAATTATCTCCTGGTCTGAGAGATTTTTCTGGGCCAAAATTTAACCCAGCTGGCACAAGCAGAATTCCAAACATTTGACCTTTGACCTTAAATCCCTCTATGGCTATCGTGAGGGGTGTATTCTAATTGGCTAGTAGGGGACATGTGAAGGCCGCTACTTAGAGAGAAGGTGAGAAATGTTCGCCGACCTACTGTAGCTTCTATGTAGTAGTTAAGTGTGCTTTCAGTTCAGTATAACTCTAATCATGTTTTTCCTAGTGCTGAGACCTGTTCTCTAGGGCATGTCTTACACAATAGCAATACCAACACACGAGGCATAGGGCATAGGGGTGATCCCTTCCTTCTGGAACTCAGCCTTAGTGATGGTATTTCCGTAATATTCAGCTATTCTAATGGTCATGTCGTCTAAAGCAACCTCTCAACATCACAGTTTGTAAAGACTCGTAGTGTACTTTCAGGTAAAGACTCTCAAACATACTGCACAGTGCATACATAGCAATATGCATGTTTGTAATGTGTTCCAATACAGACAATGACCTTTAAAGTCGTAGGTGTCCACATCACGTTGAGACACTTTGTCCTGGATGTAAAATCAGCTTGTATTACACAGGAACAAATTAATCAAGCGTTCTCTTTAACGGTGTGACCCAGGCCGAATATCTTAGGTAAAGATGAATAGTATAATAGCTAAACAGGGAGACGATTTCTCATTCCGGTGTAAACATTGCTGTCTACATTCAGCAGTGTCCTCATCTTGACAAGGGGGGGAGGGGGGTGACTTTCAAAAGTCTAGTTCTGTACTTGATGCACATGTATGTACATTATAATTATCTCTACACATACTGTGCACACACACACACACACACACACCAGTCATACATATTTATAATGACGTCAGATTTTTTTTCTTTTTTATCAAATACCTTTTTTTTTTCTCTGTGCAAATTTTAACACCAGTGGTTCCACAGTATTAAAAAGCAAAAAAAACTTTAAAGATGGGAAAGTGAAGCAGAAGCTCATAATTAAAACGGTACAAAAAAAAAGAAAAAAAAGAGAAAACGTTCTCATGATGTTTAAAACAATAAGAGAAGCAAACATAAATACAAACAAACAAAACTCAATATTAAACTTTCCAACAATGTTTTTCTATAAAGCAAACAGTCAGGAAGTGACACATGCCCGTACTGTACTGTGGGCAGATGGCGATGACACATGCAGAAGATGACCAATCAGTGCTGCTTCCTGTGTTTGCTCCGTCCAATCCTGAGCTCCAGAACATTATTATAATAATATCATCATTATATTACTATAACTGTTCATCTGAGGAGACTGTCTGGGTCGTTTACTTCCCGACCCTAGTTACGTGACTATGGAAACGGAAAAGTCCCTCGTCACATGATCTTGGGAAGAAGGAAGTGAATTCACTGCACCCGCCCCCCTACGACATCAACTCAGCAACCCTTGTCCGTCTTGTCCGTCTCCACAGCTGTACAGAACACCTATACACACACGCCTATCTACACAAACCGTCTTTAGTGTACAACCCATCTCTGCCAAAAAAATACTACATTTATATTTACAACAATTAAATAGAGGTCAATTAAGCACTTGTGTGGTGGTATCGGGTGTCTGAATTCGATGCTTGCAGAGGTGGCAAAACCTTTTAGTTCTCTTTTTTTTCTCATTTTCTAAAATGAAAATCAAAACAAAAATCATCCTGGTTGTCATAGTTACATCATGCCACAATAAATAAAGGTGTCGTTAGAGGAAGGAAGGAAGGAAGGAAGGAAGGACGAGAAAGGCAAGTGTTTTTCTCCGCAAGATGGCTCTTCAGTAAAACTAGAATGGTAGTTGTAGCAGTAGTAGTAGTTGTAGTACTAGTAGAAGTAGTGTACTCAGTTCTGATGGCGGACTCCGTTTCCCATGGTGCAGCGCAGACTGGTATGTAAGTGGGATGGAACTAAGCGTGGCGTTCCAGGATGGTTGACCTTATTAAAAACACTGACGAGATATCAGCTTCCTTGGACCTCGTTTCCTAACGTTAACCATTTAATGGATGACTTAAACTGACCACAGATCAGTGTCTACGAGAAAATTCACCACTTAACGATTAACAGGAGTATTGCCGAACTGACCCTGAAGTTGCAGCCGTTTTTTTTTAAATGCACTAAGCGGTTTCCCTGCGCCGCACACAGCAGTGTTGCTCTTGATGAATCGTCATGCCTCAATAACTCTCCTGGAAAACAGCTAAGAAACCTGTACAACCAGTTCCACAACATGCTGACCGGAGCCAACGTATGGCCTGGCCATCCAACCTACCTTGCTATGCATATTAATTGGCTGCAACTGTAGCCAAAAACCTTTCCTAATTTCCCAGTTGCTCTTGGTTACTTGGTTCCCATTCGTGACCTGCCAGTAACCCGGTACACTGGGTTAAGTAGCAGATATTTAGCTGTGGGATGGATAGGAAGGGGTGTTTGTTCCAGGTTGTGTTGCTTGTAGGCTGGGTAGAGAAGAGGGTACTTAGCACTAGGATGGGTGGGGCGGGGCGGGGCGGGGTGGGGTGGGATGGGGGCTATGTCTCCCCAATTGCTTATTTCCCAGATGCGGTGCCAGTAGCCTGGTTGAGTTGATCTTAGGGCCTTGGTAGAAGGGTGTGTTGTTGTTCAGTAGCTGTTCTCGTGACCAGCCAAGATGTAGAGGTTACTGTGGGCCGTAGGGTTGTCTGTAGGCCTGCTCTCCAGTACCACCACCCTGGAAAACACACACGTACACGAGCACATAAGCACATGTGCACACAAGCCAGCATTCACACACACACACACACACACACACACACACACACACACAAGCATTCATGCAAACGCACAGACAAACACACACGACACGAGCCACAAGCATACACACACACAGACAGACAGACAAACTTGACAGTTGCATTGGGCACCATGCACCCCCCCTCCCCCCCCCCTCCTGCAGCATGTGATCAGATAGTTCCCATTGAAAAAGTACAAGAACCTCAGGAGAGAGATGTGACAGACAGTTATCCAGACAGTTATCCATCCGCCCCACCCCCTCATTACCCTCCATATAATGCTATAATAATATACAGGGAACACTTAGAGACAGTGTAGACGAGCATCGCATGGGCCAGCAGTAACCTAGAGGTTAGGGAAGTGGGCGCTTGCGACGGGAAGGTCGCTGGTTCCATCCACGGACCGGACCGGTATGGGGAAGGAAGTGAATGCTCTTAATAAAAATGGTAACAAATTGGTGATAACTGCTGGTAAAATGACCCGACTACATTGCCTCTAAATGCTGCCTGTGGAAGCGGTGTTAGGAGAACATGTTGGGGCCAGAGGACAGAAGAGGTAGATGACTGAGTCTGTCAGCCGACTAGTCAGCATCCAAAACGTTCACATAGTTAAAGCATAGTCTCCCAAACACCCGAACACCTCGTCTAAGAAACCTGGTGAGTTAATGTTCTGTCTTGAGAAGAAGAAAAAAGTTTTAGAAGAAGACCCAAAACACATACACACAAACACACATTCTCTCTTTCACTCTCACATCCTTTCGAACTCCACCGTGAATGACAGCTTCCTTAAAAAAGAGACCTCCGTGACGCCCAGAGAGGCAGATTTTGGGGCTAGCTGAGCCCAGGAAGCAGTGAGTGTACCTGGGCAGAGTAAGGCCTCTGTCTTGGCCCCACGTGTCTGTGTCTGGATGTCCACTGTTGGAGCTTCTTCTTTGACAAAACATCAGATGGGATGTTAACAGACAGTGTGCGTGTGTGCGTGTGCGTGTGTGTGTGTGTGTGTGTATGTAGGTATATGGATTATGATTTTTTCTTTTTTTTAGATTTCTTACTGCACCAATCATCCATGATATATACATATATTGTAACATTTTAAATAATAATAAATATATTGATATATTGTTAAGTTCATCAAAATCATTTCCTTGCAGCAATATGCAAAAAGAAGTTGAAGAAAATAGACAATTTAGAACGAAATAGCACCATGACTTTGTATTTATACTGTATTGCATGTTATTACAAGATAAAGACATAAATATGTCATATCATCACATTGTAATTTGTACTGGAAAACGAAGTATCGCAATATACTGTTATACCTTCAAAACAACAACCAATATTGTGATATATTTCTGCCATATTGCCCAGTGTGTGTGTGTGTGTGTGTGTGTGTATCACAATTTCATTGCAGCCTATTAGGCTACATTTAGACTCATACGTTTTCGTTATAACACGGAGAAGATTTGTTACATTTGCACCAGGCGTCCACACTGCCATGTGCAGCACACTGATAGAAGGGCAAATTACCCTGTTCAAAAATATTACGTTCATAAGTGCAACACCTTCAATCCATCCTCCCCCTGTGTGACGGCACACGCAGACCCAGTGCAAGTGAACGGTCCAGCATGTGATGTGCATTTTCAGGAGAGCTGGTCGGCGCTAGAAATCATTGCATGGACAGATACTGTTTACTAGGGATGTCCGATATTATCGGCCGATATCGGCGTTAAAATGTGATATCGGAAAATATCGGTTTAAAAAAAAGATTTTTTGGTTAGGAGTGAGGGATAATGGATGGATTATCCAATGGGGGGTCCGGGAGGGGGGGGTACGAGCTAGAGCATATGTGTGTAGGGTATTAGATAGCAGGTATTGGGGGTATATCCTGTATAAGACATTTAACTATATGGTGATTTCATTGGATGTGCACTGTTAATAATGCTTGTATATCTTATCGTGTGTTGTCATGTTTGTTTACATGTTTGTTTATTAAAAAGAAGAAAAAAAATTGTTTACATTTCTATAACCTTTATTTACCCAGGCAAGCAAGTAAGAACAAATTCTGATTTAATTTATTGTCAAAAGTATGCAAAACAATTGGCAGTATTAGGGGGTGGGAAGCTGATGGGTGGGGATCGGACGTTGGTGTTAATTCCACAACAAGAGATATGTAATGTTAATTACCTGAAATGATTCTGTTTTTTGGGGGGGGGGGGGGACCCTGCATATATCGGTATCGGTTGATATCGGTATCGGAAATTAAGAGTTGGACAATATCGGTATAGGTAAAAAAGCCAATATCGAGCATCCCTAGTGTTTACTGTTTACTGCACTCTGAATGGAAAATGTATTAGTCTAAACTTAGCCTTAGATTAAAATGCAAGCCGATATGTACGAAGCTTCTCTGTGTCTCTCACCTGTCTGATCCCAGTAGTCTGAAGATGCGTGTGTTGTCGGAGATCTCCTGGGTGATCTGATGGACGGACAGACAGACAGACAGGCAGGCAGGAAGGAAGGAAGACAGACAAGAGACAGATAGACAGATAGTGATAAGCATTTTACGATTAGGGCTTACACAGGCCAATATCTTAAAACAGGCTGATACACACCAACATTTGCTGTACTGTACCAGAGGATTTCTCTAGATGAAAATGTACAGAGAAAGAATCCGACAGAACCTATGGTAAGGGATCTTCACACTAAACGTCTAGACTTGCATGGAACATGCTAAATAGTGCCAATAGTGGGCACAACCTCAATAAAAATGCAAGGGCTTTTCAGACAATAGCCAGGCCACCGTACCATACTATGAACATAGAGAAGAAGCTCTGTAGCTCCGTTACATCCAGTTGATTTTACATCCATGGGAGAAGGCGACTGTTGGGAGCACAATGCTTCTTAGACTTAAACAACCATTCAACAGCACCATCTTTAAATAAGACCACAAGCTCTGGTCATATGATCGTCACATGATACAAGTGCAATACCATTATAACCCACTAGTATGAGCCAGTTTTAAAAGGTGCCATAGATCACATTAATCTGATTGTACAGTGTATAGATAGGAACAGCCTGCTCTAGCTTTAATATCACTGTATACATTTGTATCATATAGATTTCAGGGACCATGATGGAAATAAGTGCTTGCACTTTCTCGTGTTTTTATCCCTTGGATGCTGTCTTTTACGCCACAATAAAAAAAATCAATAGGAACAGCCTGCTCCATCTTTAATCTCACTGTACTCTGTATAGATAGGAACAGCCTCCTCTCTTTGGCCCCAGAGGGAACTGAGCCCTGACCTGGTTAGTGTTCATGATGTCCCAGTATCATTCTCACCTCATTGGTCTTGAAACTCCGTCCTTGCATACCGTGCCTCCAGAACGCCAGGACACTGTCTTGGAGACACACTGCACGGACACATTTGTATCATTACCCATGCAATGTAGCACTGGATAAACTACAATATATCATGGATATACTACATTAGGGTACCAAGGATGTCAGCCACAGCTTACAGTGCATGTGTACTGCTGAGAGGAAACGTGGTGAAAACAAAGACCTTGTCTATCTTGAAACAATTCTGAGATGTACACATGCGATGTCATAAGTTTACATTATTACCACACTGTATATGTCTTTGGGAAATATATTATTTAATGAGAAACCTTGACATTGTTTATATTTTAGTGTGTTTTATTCAGGACCTTAAACTAACCTTATCACAAGTTCAATCATGCACACTGGCTAGTGGATTCAAAATTTACAATTTATTAGCAGCCAAAGCAGGTTTTAAAAGTATAAAAGACAGTTTGAACTCAAATTAATCATTTTTAACAGTGGAAAACACTGAACACAATCTCAAATAATAAAAAAAATCCAGCCAAATTGTACCAGTAATTGGCTGGTAGGTAGTGTCAATTTCAAGTCATGGTTGAATTTGTTTACCAGGAAAGCTTTAAAATAATGAGTATTGCTATCTGCAAGAGTCATGTACTCTGTATGTACTTTATAATGCAGATATACTGTATAGCCTCACCTATGGCCTCGATCTGGAAGTTGAAAGTGAGTTCTGCCGACAGCTTCCTACTGGACTTCAGCCTGCCTTGGAGGTTCACTATCTTTATACATCCTGGGGGGGGGGGATAGAGGGAGAGGGAGAGGGAGAGGGAGAGAGCGAGAGAGAGAGAACGAGAAAAACGAGTAGTGAAATTGTTCATATTTTAAGATGAAAGAAAGATGTTATATCTGAGAAATGTCTTTCTGCAGCTGTGTGTATGTGTTTACTCACTGTCGAGGCAGACCAGAATGGTATCTCTCTCTAGTTGTGTGACATGGATCACACATGTCTGGGGAGTGTCTGGAGAAAGAGAGAGAGAGAGATTCATGTGAAAAATGTACTGGAAAACTAAATACCATCAAATACTGTTATAGCGTCAAAACTAAACTAAATAAATATTGTGATATGATACTTTGGCCATATCACCCATCCCTACATGATATCAAACACTAGGGACGCCATGTTGATACCGGGTTTCATGAATGACAGAGTCTCAAAGTTAGAGATACATTGAAATAACGAGGCATCATGTAACAACCAAAGTCTATCGATTCTAACACTGGATGTTATAGTAATAAAAGGTCAGATTTTTACCAACTGTTGGATACAATTCTCAAATAAGTATTACAAACTCATGTCTACGCAATCCTTTGTCCTTCTGACATTTACCTCACTTTCACTAGGATATCAAAAACACGTGACGGACAATCTATATACTGAAAAGACACTTTTTATGCCACTGTGTGAATTAATATGAAATGCCGATGTGAATGTATTTCCTCTGAACTTGTTTATATATATATATATATATATAAAAAAAAAAACGTGAAGAATTGTCATTTCCCACTATATTCCTATGGAGGTGATCAGTATCAATGAGTCGTCCCCATTGCTTGCCTCGTCAAACTCTTGCTAATCTAACCGTTTATTATCAATGGCTGTGAGGGACACCACCACCACCACCACTGTGATCCTCGTCCCCCTTACCGGCCTCGGTGAACCAGGAGGAGGTGGAGTTGGGGTTGACGGTGCCGAATCGCACCACCTGGCTGAGCTCCGTCCCTTTACTGACCGCCACGCAGATCAGAGGGTAGGTCTGCTCTGGTACAACCAACATCTCAAACACCTCCAACGGACAGGGCAGAGGAAAGTCTATGTTCTGTTACAGAGAAGAGAGGAAGAAAGAGAGAAAGAGAGAGGAGAAAGAGAGAGGGGAGGGAGGGAGAGAGAGAGGAGAGAGAGAAAGGGGAGAGGGGAGAGAGAGAGGAGGGAGAGATCGAGCAAGTGAGACAAAGAGGAGAGGGAGAGAGAGCGAGCGAGATAATCAATATATGCCATATGTGGCAGAAGGTAGGTTTGCTTTGTTGCAATCAGCATCTCAAGGACTTCATTTGACATAACGTTAGCATACAGAATATACAATAATTATATTTGCTAAAGGACCATACCGTATCTCCTGGTACGGTGATAAACCTACAGTAGCTTAAATCTATCTCCTGGTAAGGTGATGAACCTAGCTTAAATATATCTCCTGGTAAGGTGATGAAGCTAGCTTAAATATATCTCCTGGTAAGGTGATGAAGCTAGCTTAAATATATCTCCTGGTAAGGTGATGAAGCTAGCTTAAATATATCTCCTGGTAAGGTGATGAACCTAGCTTAAATCTATCTCCTGGTAAGGTGATGAACCTAGCTTAAATATATCTCCTGGTAAGGTGATGAACCTAGCTTAAATATATCTCCTGGTAAGGTGATGAAGCTAGCTTAAATATATCTCTTGGTAAGGTGATAATAAACATCGCTTAAATCTATCTCCTGGTACGGTGATAAACATCGCTTAAATATATCTCCTGGTATGGTGATAAACATCGCTTAAATCTAGGTAGCTTTATTCTATGCAATTCTATCGTTAATCACCATCAAAAAGAAAAGAAAAACTATAAACTATGGAATCTTTTTTCTGAGCCTTTTATTTACATTCAAGGAGTTTGCCCCAAACTCTGACTAATTTCCTCCCGTGGTGGCGATAGACAGAGAGACACAGACCTTGATAAGCATGAACTTCTGCATAGACTCCACCCACTCCAACAGTATCACGCTGGACTGGAACGCTCCACACAGATACTTATGGCCTGTGTACGGATTACGTACTGGACACACAACAACACAACAATCAATCAATATCATCAACAAACATTTGAGAACAACACTTTTTTATCCAAACATAACCACACCCTTCCATTTCTATACATTAGAAGCTACATGGCAGTTTAATCCTGCCGTCTCGGCTACTGACCAGGCCATCAGGAGGTCACTCTAACGGCACATGTCGTCAACAGTGAACACTCACCCACACAGCACTTCTGGCAGCCCTTAGTGTCTGGAATCTTATTGGACACCGCAAACTTCCTAGAAGATGAGACAAGGACAATTCAATATCAGATAATTAGTGGGATGGTTACTGTATAGTAGACTGATGTGTCAACCACTCAAGGAGTAATTTTTACAGGATTCTACTAATAGTAATATATGTTCTGTTCTTTAGGACCTACAGTTGGAGTATGGACATGATTCATCAAGTCTACTGGGAGGAAACAAGTAAGTAAATCTCTCTATTCTCTCTCTTCTCCATCTCTCTTTACTCTATATATTTCTCTCCTCTGTGTCTCCTCTGTTTCTCTCTCCGTCTCTCTCCTCTATATCCCCAGGGATTAAAGCAAAAAAAAATCTCCTGACTGAAATTTTTTTCAGGCCAAGTCATATTCTTATTTTAACCTCCACTGTATTTCTTTTTAATAGCGTTGGCGTTTTAAGGGAGCCTACTTGTTTCGGTTTCGTCGATAATCCAATGTACAGTTACCCCCCCACCCCGCCTACCCAACCCTTCCCTCCCCAACCACCTCCAATGTACAGTCCCCCCCCCCTCCACCCAACCTCCTCCAATGTACAGTTTCTTCGTCAAATGTATATGCTCTCTTTTTTAGACTCTTATTGTATCACAAACAATACTGTGTAAATCTGGTACGTCATAAATGTATAGATGTAGCAGTATTATCTATCTGTATGTCATGTATGTCATATATGTTATGATGAATTGAAAATGGGGGACCCTGATGTAAAGAGGAAAGTCTTTCTCTGGTCTGCAACCCCTTGACAATTGTGTGTATTGAGCTGTACTGTATTGTACCCATTCTGCAATCCGTTATAACAATCAATCAATATTTAACCGATTGCAGAATGGGTACAATACAGTATGGCTCAATACACACAATTGTTAAGGGGATGCAGACCTGAGAAAGACGTTTGTCTTGTTTACATCATCAGGGTCCCCCATTTTCAATTCAGTGACATTTATGACATGCATGACATTGACATGACATTTATGGCATAGGGACATACTACAGGTATATAGTACTGTTACATTTGTGACATATACGATATGCAAATATACAGTAATGTTACCCATAGATCCTGACAGAGAGAATATATACGGTGGGGAGGAGACTGTCTACCGATACACCTGTGTGATGTTGCTACGGAGTTAAGCTAATAAACGTATACTCACAACCACAGCAGGGGACTCGCATATTGTACTGTGAAGTAACACGACAATGACAAACGTGTTGTTTCTGTTTTTCTTTTTGACATCGTTGCGGCACACGGAACAAGTTAACTCACCACTACAGCCCCCAGTAGCGCTGCCTAGCCAGTCTCTTCAAACGTCCTCTCCTCTCGAAACTTTTTGTTAGGTGGTCCCGCTGATCATTTTCATCTGAGAACCCCGCGGTGGGTTCTCTTTTTAGTGGCCGGCTTACTCCTTCCATTTAACAGACGCTATTAAGCTAACGTTAGCTAATCGGTATATAGCAGCGAGTGCAAGCAGCGTGGTGGCTGTGACGTTGGTAAACAAGCAGTTGACGCGTGAGGCTGCAAAAAAGGCGACCCGTCTCTCGAGTCGCTGAGTGATGATGACTGCTTGGCGCGATAGGAAAAAAAAGCCCTTTTCCATATTTGGCGCCTCTGATTGGCTCAATTTTGTTTCAATCTGTATGCATCTACAAATCATGCAAATACTTCCGTCAGACTGCGAATCAAATGGACGGATCTCCCCAATCAAATTGACGGAAATCCGTCTGGAGACGGAATGCTTTAATGCATGTATCCCTCTCTCTCTCTCTCTCTCTCGAAATGCTGTCTTGCTCTCTCTCTCTCTCATGGATTTTGACAATGGGTGATATGGCTGACAGTCTGTTGCTGATGGGTTTACCTGGGGATCATCTTATCAGGCAGTTTGTGTGTAGGAATGGCCATTGGTAGCTTCTGCATCTGTCTGGCGTGTTCAAACAGACCCGTCAGACTGTGGGAATACAACTGAGAGGCCTTGCCTGGAGAAGAGAAGATAAGATACATGTTAAGAGATACAATATAACCATGAAAAGCCTCATTGAAGATGGTATTTCAAGGAAGTGCAGCCGACAATCTGTGCCAAACACAGAGATGGTTCAATCTAAAATTGTATTAATTAATACAATCTTATAATTATTATGTACAAAGGGTAAACATGACCCCATTTTGATATCAATGAATGTTACTGGGAGTAGCAGCACATAAATTAGTATATTATAAATATATAAACTTAAATTAGAGAAGAGGCAAATCTCACAATGAAATCTGCTTCATATAACAAGACATTGTCTTACCAGATATGGAGAGCAGACAGTTGTTCATGACATAAAGCCAAGTACACCTCCGAGGAAAGAGCTGGAACAGAGAGAGGGAGGGAGAGGGAGGGAGAGAGGGAGAGGGAGAGAGGGGGAGAGGGAGGATGAGACCCATACAGAGAACTAATCACTGACAATCCCAGCTTCATGGAGTCATTCATCTCTTTTCACTTTTTGACTGAAGAAAGGCCCAGTTTCTATGCAAAGATCACACAACCTGTATACAGTACGGTATAGGTGCCACTAGGCCGGGGTGTGAAGTACTTGAGTAATTGTACTTCGTTACAATACTTAAAGGGGAACTATTTTACTATTTCTTTCACTAGTTGGGCACTTTTACACAATTCCTGTGAGTTTATGGAACACCTCTGTAATTTTTTATTTTTTTTAATTCATTGTTTTGTATTTCTAATCAAGTCCTCAAAAACAGCATTTTTCTACCTGAAGATCTTAAGCCGTTTTGAGGCTGGGCTCCAACCACAATGGTAAACCTGAACCACCGCCTGAACATTATCATGCAGCGGTGTCTCTCTGACATCACAAATCAGCACATTTTCAGATGACTCAGTTCAGTGAGGGTGAATATTGTGAGAGGAGAATTGGAAGAATGCGCCAATATGAGAATTAGAGACATAGATCATATTAATATAAGTCCACATAGCTAGGAAACAATGCTAAACACTGAAAAAGGCCATTTATAAGATAGTTCCCCTTTAAGTACTGTTTTTGGGGATTTGTACTTTATTCAAGTATTATTAGGTTTGTATACTTGTACTTTTACTCAATTACATTTCAGAAAAGAAAAAAATACTTTTTACTCCTTACATTTAGAATGCAGACCTAAAAAGTACAAATCTTGCAAGTCCAAAAGATTTTTGTATCTCTGGCCGAACTAACGTAAACGTTATTAATCCTGCGGCCGCACTTTATTTAAAAACAGCCAATCAAATCCCCATCAATGGCTGAGTGGTCCTTGTGCAAGACTAGAAAGCGGGGATCTTTGATTAAACACCTGCTATCAGAAGAATAGACAGTCAGAAAAACTGTTTTTACTTTTACTTTTTAGTACTTTACTAGTACTTTTAGTATTTGTTTGGTCTGCATCCCCATAACAATTGTTTGTATTGAGCCGTACTGTATTGTACCCATTCTGCAATCTGTTAATAAAGTTTTCAATCAATCAATCAATACTTAAGTACATTTAAAAGTAGAAACTTTTTTACTTTTACTCAAGTGTGTTTTTAGCCAGATAGAGAGTTTTACTTGAGTACGATTTTGAGAGGGTAGGGGAGAACGGGGGACGTTGTCACACGGGTAGTTCAAGTTCAAGTTCAAGTTCTTTAATAGTTGTCATACAGAAGTACAGAATACTTTCATACAAAATGCTTCTTACTGTTACGCTCCAGAGACTGTGCTAGACAAGATAGTATCAAATAACATAATAACATAATATAGCATGAATTTAGAAGAAGAAAATGAGGTCAGTGTTCGGTATAGACATATGTACAATGTTCTGAGTTACCATATAATATACAATACACAATACTATGCAGTGTACTAATGTACAGTACTATCTAGTGCAAAGCAGAAATGGGATGAGGTACAATTTTAGGTACAATTTACAGTAAGGTGTACGAGTTGTAGTGCAATCCTTCATCCATAAATATAAAGTGTGGGGAGTGGGTGCTACAGTGTGTTTGTTTAAAGTGGGTGTGTGCTATAAAGTGTGTGGAGTGGGTGCTACAGTGTGTTTGTTTAAAGTGGGTGTGTGCGTGTGGATGTGTGTGCTATGTGCGTTTGGTGGTTGTTGTTGTGTAGTGTTCATTCATTGTTCGTTTAGCAGCCTGATGGCCTGGGGATAGAAGCTACTTCTGAGTCTTTCTGTGCTCGCCTTGAGACTCCTGTATCGCTTGCCTGACCGCAGCAGTTCGAAGAGGCAGTTGTTCGGGTGACTGGAGTCTTTAATGATTCTCTTAGCCTTGCCCTTGCAACGCTTGTAGTAAATGTTCTGGAGGGTGGGGAGCCCCCCTCCAATTGCGCGTTCGGCTGAACGTGTCACTCTTTGTAGTCTGCTTTGGTCTTTTGCAGTGCTATTCCCAAACCAGGAGGTGATGTTGCCGGTCAAGATGCTCTCTATTGTACATGAGTAGAAGTTCTTAAGGATCTTCTGGCTGACTTGGAACTTCCTTAGGCGCCTGAGGAAGTAGAGGCGTTGTCGTGCCTTCTTCACCACACTGTTAATGTGTGTGGTCCATGTCAAGTCCTCGGATATGTAGGCTCCGAGGTACTTGAAGCTGTTGACTCTCTCAACCGGTGCCCCGTCGATGCTGAGGGGGCTGTAGTCCTTGACCCCCGACCTCCTGAAGTCCACAATCATCTCCTTTGTTTTGCTGACGTTCAGGGAGAGGCTGTTTTCCTGGCACCATCCCGCCAGGACCTTGACCTCTTCCAGGTAGGCCCTCTCGTCGTTGGCAGAGATCAGGCCCACCACCACTGTGTCGTCAGCAAATTTGACGATTGTATTGCTACTCCGCTGAGCCACACAGTCGTGTGTGTACAGGGAGTAGAGGAGGGGACTCAGAACACAGCCCTGGGGGGCCCCTATGTTGAGGGTGATGGATGAGGAGGTGCAGTTGCCTGCTCTCACCACCTGGGGTCTGCCAGTCAGGAAGTCCAAGACCCACTGGCAGAGGTCATAGCCCAAGCCCAGGTCCCTGAGCTTGGCTATGAGTATGGAGGGGACTATGGTATTGAATGCCGAGCTGTAGTCGATGAATAGCATTCTCACATAGTTCCCCTGCCTCTTGTCCAGGTGTGATGCTGCTGTGTGCAGCACATGGGATATGGCGTCCTCCGTGGACCTGTTGGGGCGGTATGCAAATTGCAGGGGGTCCATGTTGATGGGGAGGGAGGAGCAGATGTAGCCCTTTACTAGCTTCTCAAAGCACTTCATGGCTATGGAGGTGAGAGCTACAGGGCGGTAGTCGTTGAGGCAAGCAGGCTTGGATTTTTTGGGTACAGGGATAATAGTGGACTTCTTCAGGCAGGTGGGGATGACAGCCTGTTCTAAGGACAGGTTAAATATGTCAGTGAATACTGGGGCCAGTTGGTCGGCACAGACTTTTAGGACGCGGCCGGGGATGCCGTCCGGACCTGCTGCCTTCCTGATATTCACTTTTTTAAAGGTCCGCCTCACCTCATGCTCTGTTACCCTGAACACTGCGCCTCCATCAGCAGCCGACCCCCCCCCCCCCATTGCCGAGGCTTGTGAGCTGGTGTTGTTATTACCAGCATCAAACCTCGCATAGAAGGTATTGAGGTCGTTTGCTAAGGAGATGTCACTGTTCAGTTTGAGGGAGGCGCCTTTGTAGTCTGTCATCGTTTTGAGCCCCTGCCACATAGCTCTAGAGTCAGCTTGTTCAAACTGGAGTTCAATTTTATCCCTGTAGCGCCGTTTGGCCTCTGACACTGTCCTCCTTACGTTGTGTCGCGCCACCTTGTGGTCATTCATGTTGCCTGCCACTAGGCCGTCATTGTATGCTTTGGTGCGCTCTCTCAGAGCTTCACGGACGGATTTGTCTACCCAGGGTTTTTGATTTGGGTAAACTTTCATTTTGGTAGTGGGGATTGTTTCTTTCACCCTAGTACAGACATAGTCCAGCACTGTCTCCGTGTAGGCATTAATGTTATCTGTGTCGCGGAACACAATCCAGTCTGTGTGGTGAAACACTGACCGGATCGTCTCTTCTGACGTCAGATCCCATTTCTGCACCTCTCGCGAGACTACGGGAGTACTTTTAATTCTCTGTCTGTACTTTGGTGAAAGGAAAATGGATGCGTGATCTGACTTGCCAAAGCCACTATCAGAATGAGCCTTGTAGCCACCTTTAAATTGCGTGTAACAGTGATCTAGGATGTTACCGCCTCTGGTGTTGCAAGTCACATGCTGATAGAAGTCGGGCAATACCTTTCTCAGATTGGCGCTATTGAAATCTCCCAGTACTAAAATGGCGGCGTTAACGTTAGGTAGGTTGTCACATTCATTATATTTAACCACCAGAGGGTCCTGTCTCCCATATTTTGGTATTTAAATGTCCAGAATTGGGGTCAGAGTTCACCTACATTGTCATCTTTGGAGTGAAACAGCTGAACTTGAGGTGTCCATTTGTAAATATTCCGTTCCTCAGTATTTTTCTTCTAGGTTTTTACACAATTGGTTTATAATGAAACAATTATTACCCTTAAAAAGTGTGAAGGGATAGCTATAGTTTAGATTGTTGTTAGCTAGCTAACTAGTTGTTAGATGGCTGTTAGCCTTGATGCTATCAAGAAATTTCAGTTGGGGTTGGTCGTCACATTTTCTTTGGGGTTGGTTGTCACATGTTGTGTAGGCTATTATTGTTAGGCCGATTTATTGTGTTCTTATTTTGTTATATAGGATGGCCTAAAGATGTGTTTCCTGTTTATGTTCATGTTAAGATGCATTAAGTTATGTATTTGTCAACTTGTCAATGCAATTAAACTTTCAAATTTAGTTCTGCCTTCTTGTCTTCTTTTTAAGATCTTTCCCATTAAAACACATGGTGACAACCAACCCCATAGTGTGTGACAACCATCCCCATGATGGGGTTGGTTGTCACAATGTGTCAAGAGTGTCTTTGATAGGTGATTAACTCTTTGTTAAAATACGTTGGAAAATGAGAGGGATACACATTTCAAGCCAACATCTTAAGCTTCAATTTAATGTAGGAATGACTATTGAAAGATGTTTTGATAATGAGCAATTCACACTAGAGTAAAAAGTGTGACAACTATCCCGTTCGCCCCTACCCATACTTTGACTCAAGTATAATTTCTGGGTACTTTTTACACCCCTGCCACTAGGTGGCAGTCCACCCTCCTATCTCCATATTCATACATCCAATTCACTTTAAAAATAAGAACAGGAGGTGAATGATGACTGAATAAAGACCCTGTCACGTCACCAAATCAAAGGGTTTCATTGGCTTTTAAAACAGAACCCACCTGTTCCATTGAGGTTTCATGGAGCTCATTGAGGTTTAGTGTGTAGATGCCCTCCTCTGCTCCGAATATCAAGTACTGGTCTGAAACACAAACACACACAATTAACAAGATGTCCCACTGAAGCGGTCAATGACAGCGGGCACATGCTCATTTTACAACAGCTAAGGCAGATTCATCACCTGGTGATGTAATGAGTAATCTGATCTATCTGGGTTCCCATTGACTGTTACACTATAAAGTTCAAACCCTTAATGAATGTTCTATATTGAATAACAATTTGTATACGTGTTTTTTTTTTAATGGCTTAGCAGCATCTCTACACCTTTACCCTAAATTGAGAATGCAAGGACCTATGAATATGCAGATTGTAAACAAGCACTCATTAATATTCACCAATAATTCAAAGTCAGCAGCTTCTATTCTTTCAAGACATGTCAGTCCCGACTTGGCTTTCTGCGTCTGCTGTAATCTCTATGAACAGATATCTGCATATGAATGCACAATCTGTAGGCAAGGGACAATAATTTGGTATTGGAAGGGTTCTGGTTTCCATTTGGAGTCCGAGTAGTATTGACCAATCACATTTGACCAGGGATGGCGCTTGAAATGTAGACGGTGAAAAAGACTCTGCACAAATAACAATCTGTACGGTTAAAGCCACGCCACAATGTTTTTGAGTGGATGGGATCTTTAAAAGAAATTAGAAGAAAATGTAAACCAAAGATCCCACTGTTACCTCTGGAATCAGGGTTGATCCAGGAAGTGGCACAGTGGACCTTCAACGGGCAGCCATTGAAAACCTTTGAGAAACACGCCCCCATCTGGGAATGAGAAAAAGGAAATCAGAGACACACGACACAAAGCTTTAGTATCTACACAAGCTCTGCTGACTGGCTGGAATTGCATAATGTTGCCCGGCAACATTACAGTTATATTACTTAAAACATTCTATCCACTCAAACATCTCTTCCCCAAGAAGAAGTAAACTAAATGGTGCCACTTACACTTGTCAGATTTCCCTGAACGTATTGCATACATAATCTTCTATTAATTATTCCCTCCATTTTACTACTCTACTTTAGAAATATGTTGAAAAAAACCAAAACTATTTCATTTCCTGGCGCCCGTGTCTCCTCGTTTAGCCACTTGTGGAAACGACAGTGAACGCAGCTATAAAGGGTATAGTTTCCTTCTGCAGAACACTTTGTCGGTTGACTTTTCTGATAACTACAGTACAGTACCCATATCACTGTACAGCTCTGCGATACTATTTATACATGCAAATTAATGTCAACGCCACGTGTTCTTTCGGACTCGTTTGGACCTGGAGGTCAGGAAATGCCTGCCATTATAAAAGGCACTTGTTGGGGCAGAGCTCTTTCTGGGCGGGAGTTCTGCGTAGGAGTGTGCATTCTATCAGGAAGTCGTGGGAACGTTTTGGGTCTTGCTGATGTCAAGGACGGGTCTCTTTCCAAGGTTTATACATAACGCGGTTGTGTCAACACAATAAACTAATCTCCGTATGCCACGGTTTTAGAGCGTTAAGACTTTATATCGGAGAAAGAGAAGAGACAGGGTGGTCCTGATACTCACATGCACTTTGGGTGTCGGCGGGAGACCGTTGCTTATGGGCTTCTAGGCAGAAGGGGGGAAAACAGAGAGAAACACACAGTGCAGAGTGGGTGAGTAATGGACCGTACTGCCGGAGCACTCGGAGAAGTTACTTGCACTTTTAAGCACAACGGGTCAAATACCGGAATGTCCTTCCTGTCCTTCCGGATGGGAACACTAGGGGGCATCGTGGACTGTCTCTCCACCACAGGGCTGACCTTCTCTCCTCCGTTCTGCTGAGAGTTCAGTCCATTGCCTACGAACAACAGTGGAAATGTACAACTCAGAGGGAGGGAGCGTGTGCGTGCATGGAACTACAACACAAGCTAATGGAACTACAACACTAGCATACAAGCTAATGGAATTACAACACTGGCATACAAGCTAATGGAACTACAACACTGGCATACAAGCTAATGGAACTACAACACAAGCTAATGGAACTACAACACTAGCATACAAGCTAATGGAATTACAACACTGGCATACAAGCTAATGGAACTACAACACTGGCATACAAGCTAATGGAATTACAACACTGGCATACAAGCTAATGGAACTACAACACTAGCATACAAGCTAATGGAACTACAACACTAGCATACAAGCTAATGGAACTACAACACTAGAATACAAGCTAATGGAACTACAACGCTAGCATACAAGCTAATGGAATTACAACACTGGCATACAAGCTAATGGAACGACAACAGTAGCATACAGGACCACAGAGGGAGAGAGGGAGGGAGGGAGGGAGGGAGGGAGCAGGGGAGGCGGACGTGGTGTTTTGATTGACGGGATTGGACAACTAATCAAGACTCCACAAAAATAAGTTGAGACAAACAGTCAAGATTTATGGTGCGTTCTGGCCGGTCCTCGTCTGGTGGTAAAATTGGACAACTAACGGCCGACCAAGTCGCATCTACCAGTGGTGAATTCAGGCTGGTTCAACTTCCATGGTACCTGGATACGTGAGACCTTTCCTCCAAACTATGATTTATTATTCTGTACATGACACATCACCAGAAATATGATATTGACATAGTGGGATCATCAAACCACCTGCAACAAGAAAAGAGAGTTGAAAATTGAATAATAATATGGCTGAATCTACTGCCTTGAATCTGATTTCTTCCAACAGGTTAGCATCCAAATGCTATCACCTTGTAACAACAACTAGGCCATGTGATAAATGTCCAACCTTATGAGTTGACAGGGACCGGCTGAATGCACCATAAAGCAGGAGCTGATGGATGGAAAAAACTAAAGAAAAGAAAAAAAGACAACCAATCAGACTCTAGAAGTACTGACCAATGGAACAAATAAACCAATCAGATTCTACAAGGACTAACTGATGGGACCAGACAACCAATCAAAAGGAGAGGGCAGGGTCTGGGAGACTATGGATCTACCAATCCGCCGGTCTTACTCTCGTCCTCCTCCTCCTTCAGAACCTCCCATGCCTCCTCCAGCTCCTCATCTGTGTGAGGCGTGTGAAGCCACTCCCAGAAATGCCTAAAGCTCCCATCATCCCCTGGGTCCGAGTGTTCGGCGTCCACGCCCTGCGTGTTCTCGTTACCTAGGCTACTGCGACGATGGGGGGGCAGCCTCGGGGGAGGGGGGCGCGGGGGTACGTTAGAGGGCCTGGCGGGGCTGGGCGTGCTTGGGACTGGACAGCGTTTGATGGTTCCTCCCCCGTCGTCCTCGCTCTGCGATTGGCTTTCAGGCTGTGGATGGTGGTGTTTCTGTTGCTGTTGTGGCGGCGGCGGGCAGATGGACTTCGGCTTGAGAGAGAATGAGAGAGAGAGAGAGAGAGAGAGAGAGAGAGTGAGAGACAGAGAGAGAGAGAGAGTGAAAGACAGAGAGAGAGAGAGAGAGCGAGAGAGAGAGACAGAGACAGAGACAGAGACAGAGACAGAGACAGAGAGAGAGAGAGAGAGAGAGAGAGAGAGAGAGAGAGGATAGCAGAAGGGCAGGACAGAGAGAGACAGAGAGAGGGGGGTTAGCAGAAGGGCAGGACAGATGGAGGATAGGAGGAGGATAGGAGTAGTGAACGACAGAGAAAGAGAAAGAAGGAGAGAGATAGAGGTTCAGAGAGAGCGAGAGCGAGAGAGAGAGAGAGAGAGAGAGAGAGAGAGAGAGAGAGAGAGAGAGAGAGAGAGAGAGAGAGAGAGAGAGAGAGAGAGAGATATGGGGGGTTGAACCAGGACAGGACAGAGAAAGAGAGACATGCAGTACATTAGAGAGGGAATGTGACAGGCCTGATTTATGTAATAAAAAAACTAAGCTTAGACTTTAAATTAATCCTATTTGGAAAAACCCAGACAATATCAGAAGCAGCTGTGTTCAGACTGCTAGAAACCATGTCACTGCACTACTGCTTAATGGCAGATTTCACCTACTGCAGCCAATTGCTGGCTTTTCCACCAATTGTGTTGCATTGAAGGAAGTAGCCTTGTTTTTCAATGTGTATATAATGTAAATATCTGTAGATGACAGCATCTGCTATTAGATCTCAGATGAGGAGGACAGTATTAGTGGGGTGTGCTTTCAAGTTAGACTGGGAAGCCACAGGCTAATAGAGCCATGGGCTGGGCTCCGAGGTCGTCGGCAGGTTGGTAACATCAACACCTGATAGCACTGGTGGGGGGAGGTTTGGTCAGAGAGCTATGGGGAGAAAAGAGACGTTTAGTGTGTCAAGGACCAAGAGTGCCGTTGTCATGGTCGTGTCACTTAGTAACGAGAAAAGGGGGCGGGACCCCGTTGCTAGGGAAAAGACGTTATGAGATGTGAGTTTTTCCGGGGTAAGTTAGACTAAGACACGAGCAGACACCAGCAGACGCGACGACAGAGACTTTGAAACGATCCCTCCTCCCCTCGCGGGGGGGGGAATGCCACATTATCGCTAGCTTTGGCTAACAGGGAAGGGTTGTTGGCTACGACGAGGCCTCAACCACCATTGGACTGAAAGCAGAAGAGACGGTAGAATAATGAATTTAGGTTTTCTTCAAAGACTGTTCAAGGACATTACAGAATTGGTTACATCTTGTACGAAGCTATGTTTATGAAAACAAACATCATGATCTGAGGAAGTAGATCACGTTGCCAGCGTCGTTTCTTCTGATTACGGATGTACTAACAGGGTTGATACAGTGTGAGACAGCTAATGAGATAACCAAGTACGAAATGACACAACGCGGAGGCAAGTCACAGAGCAGCAGGTGACGAGGTGATTAAAGGCTGAAAACACTGTAATCTTTCACCACCAATTGTGTTGCAGCTATACTGTAACTGAGATTTCTTTGCAATAGTAGCATGTGATTGGCTGCTGGTGGGTAACGTCACCCAAAATGTTCAGCACCAGCCACCTATTTATTTGTTGCCAAAATCATCTAATGGCAGATGTTTCTCTTGATGTCTCTGTTCATAGAATAAACTTCCAGTGACTTTTCCCTGAGTTCGAATGCAGTGTGAACACACAGTTAAGACCTACATGTCATTGGTTGTTCCTACCTTGGGAGGAAGTGGGGGCGGGACCTTCGGCCTCATGATGGTGCTTGATTTGCTGAAGGGAGGGAAAAGAGGGAGAGGCTTAGGCTTCGAGTGACGAGTCAATTCTCGCTTTTAGCGTAAGAAACGAGAGTCATACACAGAAGATGTGTGTGACATGTGATATGCCAGGGTCACTATCCAAACAATATACATACAATTTAGATACTCATGTATCACAATAACACACACAGAGGTAGAACAACATGGACACATATGAGATGACTGCACGACAAAAGAAACCAGTGAACAAAGATGACTGATATCAACTAGGGATGGGCGTGAGTAATTGATTACTCCAGTACTTGCCGTTTCAACTGAACTCTAGTGCTTGTTTTTGCCACTGAAACAGAAATTGCGCTCTGAAATCCCACAAGGTGAGTTGTTGCAGGAACAACACATTTGGAACATTGAGATAAAGCCCGCTGAGCGTTATGTAAAAGATACAAACGGCAGCTCGTGTTTATGCATTTCCAAATTGTGCCAACAACATGTCGCCCACTTTGCGCTCATAGACTATTCATATGGTCATGTTGAAGACACTTTTTTTTCTTAAGAAATATGACGCTCCATGACCGGTGAGACCTGCTGCAGACGGAGTGGAGGTAATGTAATTATTACAAATGGTAACGGACCGTTTTGACTGACAAGCATTACGCATAGGGTAATAAATCCCAGGGAGCGAGACATAATACAAATCTGTAGTGTGTGTGTGTGTGTGTGTGTGTGTGTGTGTGTGTGTGTGTGTGTGTGTGTGTGTGTGTGTGAGACTCTGTGCAATAACTCATTATTGCTGCTGCCATGCTCTTTAAGATGCATTCTAAAAATAGATTTCCATAAACAACTACTCGAGCACTACTCAAGTAATTCAAGAGAGTCCTCGATCTGGGAAAACATTAATCGCGCTCATCCCTAATATCAACGTGAACAACTGACGTACAGATGGGACCGACATGTGGAGCCTCGGGCACAGACACCCAGCACAGACACCATCATGCCCAGAGACTTTATCATGTCAGTCATATAAAGGAATGACCTAATTAGAGACCCGAGTTGATGACTGACAGACATCAGCACCAATCAGAGCGCACACACACATTCAAATGGGGGACAGACGTGAGCCAGTCACAGAACTACTGATGAAGAGTCACAATTACATCACATCTGCTACTGTATTTGAGAATAACAGCTTCGAAAACATGAAAAAAAAATAATAATAAAAAAACTGTTTCAGAGACAAATAAACACATGCGCACGCACACACATACGTCATACACACACACACACACACACACACACACACACACACACGTAAACAGATGGCGGCGCAAGGGGAGCGCACAACACAACAAAAAGACACAGGGGTGACATTTTGAATTAGAGTCTCTTGTGTTTCCTTCACTGGGCTCAGTACGGGGACATGGTTCCTACTGTATGATGTCACTTTAAAACAAACCTTTTGCCATTGTTGCAAACCAATGTGGGCACCGCAACAAGCTGGAACTAATAGTATTCAGTGATTTGATGAGAAATGCTTGCGATGCTTATTTACAAGCCATTTCTCCATTGTTACGCTCCATTCAGAGCCAATAGAGAACCCTCCCCCCTTTCCTGTTGAAGAATATGAAGCTCTACAATTCAAAATGTCAAGGTGGGCAGTGAAACTAAACACGACTACCCGGGCGCATGTCGCATGTCACGCCTCAGTACCTGCGAGTCAAAGTGGGCTCAGAAAAGGACCTCAAAGAGCGAGGCGTAAAGTAACAACATGTGCACATCTTGAAACACGTTGTGTTCACGCGCGCACGTTGCTTCACATCGCAGAAGAGTGCACACTTTCTGTTTTATTTTACATGTTTAAAGTAGGGATGGCCGATATTATCTGCCGATATCGGCAGTAAAATGTGATATCGGAAAATATCGGTATCGGTAAAAAGATAAAAAAAAAAACAATAACAATATTGCATCCAGTGAAATTATTAGTTACCTGAAATTATTCAGTTTTTTTGGGGGGGAAACCCTGCAAATATCGGTATCGGTTGATATCGGTATCGGAAATTAAGAGTTGGACAATATCGGAATATCGGTATCGGTAAAAAAGCCAATATCGAGCATCCCTAGTCTAAAGACATGGGATCCAAATGGAGTGAAGGGAGCTCACTGTTGAAAATGGCAACAAGCTGGAATGATTTAAAAACATCTCGACTTGGACTGTATTCCTTCACTGGCCAGAGATGTGAAACCCATTAAGACGTTTTATTATTGGAAAGGAACTCTGTTTCCTTTTCTCCACGGTCTGATGACAGACCGCTGTGTAGGTCCGTCCAAACTCTAGCGACACGCAGGAATTCAGGACACGTCCGGAGCCACGAAGCAATCTGGTACTATTGTACATATCTCAGGTCACACTTTTACATGAAATCGATGATACTCCTTGATACACGACACTCGTGCTCCTGCATCTCTATAATAGTGAGGTAGTTAGGGTGGGTCCGCTCTCCTTCACTCAATTTAATCTGTTTTCATATACAGTAATCTAATACTTTTGACTAGTCTGTTGAGCTACTGGCTTTCACTCTGCCATCCCTAATGACTCTCTTCGACCTCAACTTTTTTTTAAGCAATGTACTGTGAATGAGAGATACTGTACTGTCATCATCAGGGGTAAGAACTGACAAATGGGATCAAATAATGTGATGAGAAACAGTGAGCTCTGAGTGACAAAACACTGTTGGTTATAATTATTGGCCAAAGTTCCTTGCCTCTGGAGCAGCAGTTGATTAACACTATCTATGCCACGAGGTGGCGCCAGAGTTAGCGCTTGAATGCCACCATCCACTTTAATGTTATCGTTAATATCGCCTAATCTATGTTTTAAATTATGGCTATGTGTCTAATCTGCCCGTCACTTATCAAAGAATCCTTTTCCAGTCAGTGCTGTCAAGGCAGATTGGTTTTTTATCGCTTCATTTCCGTTTGAGAGCATTTTGAAAAGCACCCGTTTTGAGGTAAAAAACAGTCCATTCTGGGGCATTCTATGATAATCGTCTTTTACTGGAATATTCCAGAACGTTGCTATTTGTCGGCCTATTTATGAATCGTTTTCAAATAAACGCTAGATGATCAATATTATACGTACACGCACGCACATTCGAGCCGCGCACGGATAATCGCCGTGTTCATTTCCTCTTGGATTTTTTCAGTAAAACCAATAGAGCCCATTTCACAAAACAGCCTATATCTTCATCAAAATGAGTCTGATTATCCTAACACTGATAACATAGATTCCTTACCTGACATCAGATGGTATCCAACTGGTATATTCCAATTCCTGATCACCATTAGAAAAAATCGATAAGTGTATAGATCCAACGTGTGTACAGTGCAGTACATGATTCCGCGGGGCTCAGAGCCCCCTGAATGAACCCTGGTACTCCGGCTGCATGGGTGGACTGGAAAATGTGGAGTACAGGATTTTTTTCCCCATCCATTTTCATTTAGTCCATTCCAAAATCCCTTATGTCATCTGGGAGACGATAGGGGGCGCTTTTTTCCACATCTGATCGCCGGCGGCGCTCGGGTAGACTAGGGTAGGCTCGCGTGATGCAATATGATTTCAGATCGGAAAAAAAAAAAAAAAAAAAAAGCAATCTCGTGAGTGGCTTTCAACGAGATATTAATAATTCCGAGAAAACTCGTGAGTGGCATAGAAAGTGTTAATAGTCCTCTTTTTCGACCATGTATAAGTACGTATTTCATTCTAGTGAAAAAATTAAGAAAAAACAACCATTGTCAAGAAAGTCTTAATAATAATAGTACACTCTGATGAGAAATACTGTCTCGCTTCACTCGCGTCAGTTTGAAGACATGCTAGTGCGATTGGTCTCAACACGAGACCCTTTCTATCGATAGGCTACAAGGCACTTATTGTGAAATATGCCCACAATTTCTTGCTCAAGTTGAAACATTTTCAAGTGGAACCAATACTACTTGCGCTGCCTCGAGCAAAGCTGCACCAGTGTGCCTCCGCTCACGCCTTTCCACGGACTTTGTATGCATTCACGACCACCTCTAAACGTCAATTGCCATTGTATTTAATGAACATACTGTACTTTTCGCACTGTAGCACCGGGTTAAGGGTTAGGGATGTTGTTAGTGTTTTTAGACCGGAGTCCAAGGGTCAGTGTAGTTAAAAGGATACACACAAAAACAGCAGAAAGAAAATGCACACACACAGTATAAATACACACACACACACACACACAAAAACACTAAGCAGCATGTGGTGTGATGGTGTGGCATGCTGCATGGAGATGCATGGATGAAACTCTGAGAGGGGAAGCCTACGCATCCTTTCTTCTCCTTCTCCCTCCCGTTTTCCTCCTCTTTCTCACCGCAAGGAGAGATGGAGGGATGAGAGAGAGAGAGAAAGAGAGAGAGAGAGAGATGGAGGCAGGGACGGGACTTACTGAGTGTGTGTTTCATCACCACCACCATCATCATCAGCATCATCCTCATCCTCATCATCCCCTAAGTATGCCACATGGCCCCTGGGAGAGGAGATGAAGAGAGGGAGAAGAGGAGGAAGAGGGAAGGGGGGGAGGAGGGGGAGTTAAGGAGGAGAGAGGGGTAAGAGGGAAATTGGGATGGGGGAGTGTTAAGATGAGGAGGCGTGGTGGTGAAGGGAAGGGGGGAGGGGCAGGGAGGAGGAGGAAGAGGAAGAGTAAAAGGGAAGTAAGGGGAGAGGAATTATGGAAAGGGGGTTGAAGAGTCAGAGGAAGGGGAGAATAAAGGAGGGAGGGATTGAGGAGGAAGAGGAGAAGGAAGGAGGGAGGGAGGGATTGGGAGGAAGAGAAGAAGGAGGAGGGAGGGAGGGATTGAGGAGGAAGAGGAGGGAGGGATCGAGTAGGAAGAGGAGAAGGAGAGAGGGGTCGAGGAGGAAGAGAAGGAGGAAGGGAGGGATCGAGGAGGAAGAGGAGAAGGAGAGAGGGGTCGAGGAAGAAGAAAAGGAGGAAGGGAAGGATCAAGGAGGAAGAGGATAAGATCGAGGAGGAAGATGAGAAGGAGGAGGGAGGGATCGAGGAGAAACAGGAGAAGGAGGAGGGAGGGGTTGAGGAGGAAGAGGAGAAGATGGGAGGGATCGAGGAGAAGGAGGAGGGAGGGATCAAGGAGGAAGAGGAGGAAGAATTGAGGAGGAAGAGAAGGAGGAGGGAGGGATTGAGGAGGAAGAGGAGAAGGAGGAGGAAGAGGAGAAGGAGGAGGGAGAGCTCAGTGAAGCTCTGTCCACAAACGACCTCCCACCCGTCCCACCAGCTCATATGACTACACCTCAAAGAACTGGACAGGAAGCAACAACAACTGCATGTCGCAAAGTTTAACTGACGGATGGAATCATGAAATAACTAACATCCACCCTCCTTAACTTGTCTGAACACAACTATCTTGCTTAAACCTATCCAGTCTTTCCAGATCTAGTCAGATGTGACGGCAGTAAGCCTGAGGCTAGGGGGTGGTGTGTGTGTGTGCGTGTGCGCGCGTGTGTGTGCATTAGAGACTTCCATTCCATGGAAGATTGTTCCCACAAAATTAATGAATAGAATTGGCGTTCTCATTCAAATCGACTATCTTGAATGCTCATTTGGCTGGTACACTTATGATGGCTGCAGAGGTCAAACCTCTGGACTACGGTGTCCCAGAAATAAGCATGTGTACAGACCGTGCATGAGGCTCACACACAACATGTGACTAAGCAGTCCAGTGGCAGTTCGGGTGAACATACCAACTTTCCTATGCAGTGTGAAACCAGGCTCATTTCCACATCAACATTATCACAGTTGTACTCATCTTAAGACGTGTCAACGAAGATCACCATGAGATGGCAGAGTGCCCGTTCTATCCATTCTGAATCTAAGGTAACCCCTCACTCCCCTCGACAAATGTGGTAGGAATTGGTTGGATGTAAACACAATTAACAACTAATCTGTGAAAGAGGAGTGGGCAACATCAATCACGGAATGGAAGACCATGCCCTAGTAGTGGGGAGCCGCCGTTACCTCTGCCCGCCAACAGAGGGAGACACTGAGAACCCACAGGTTAACCGTTTGTAGTGTGGTAGTGAAAGGGTTAGCCTTCTAATAGTGTGGTGGTGAAAGGGTTAAAAGCTGTATTTGCTCTATGGATATGTTCAAATGTTGCAATATAGCAACTAAATAATGTAGAAACGTTCATACGAGATTCATCAGTTCGATAAATATAATATATGAGCCACAAATTCAAACAAAACAGGTCTCAGGACGTAATCACTACAAGTTAAATTAATTACCTAAAAGCACACAACTAGGAATCATCAATTTTATTATGTAATTCCAACGGACGCCAATCGTGGCTCGGACTAAGAAAAACAGTGTGTGTGTGTGTGTGTGTGTGTGTGTGTGTGTGTGTGTGTGTGTGTGTGTGTGTGTGTGTGTGTATAAAAGCCATGCTTTGCAGGGTGGTCCTATACAGTACACTGCCTTGTCGTGGTATTAATGCTCCTAGCAGCAAAAGAGGAAAAACAGAGGAATCCAAATGCTGGCAGCAGTATGATGACCGGCAGCCGTTACAGCACATTAGTCACGCGTGATTGGCTGGATTAGTCCTCCTGTTAACAGTGATTGGCTGATGGGTGGGCATGGTTAGAGCTCCAGCGAATCAGGGGGGGGGGGGCCTGGGATGGAGCAGGGAGTGGGTGGGACCTGACTCACCTCTGCTGAAGCTCCTCCTCCACTGATTTGAGAAGACTCCTGTCGAATGAACGAGTAGAATGATCGAGAGATGAGGAGAAGAAGGAGAGAAGATAAACGGGGGAGAGGAGGAATAGAGAAGATAGAGGACAGAACAAGACTATGGCGCCTAATTTCTAAATACCTGCCCCCACATCTATCCTAAACACCCGTGTAGAGTTGCATCCCTTCAAAGAAACTTCACAAACCCTCTCAGGTTAGCAAAGAGCGGTCAAGGACATAGTGACCTGACCTGACTCCTTCTGCTGACACAGCACACTTATCACACACATTCACACACAGTGCTCGCAGAGCATCTGTTATCTGCAGTTCTGTCATGAATAAGTGATGAGAAGATTAGACATACAGTATTAGTGTCTCTCTCTCTCTCTCACTCTCTCTCTCTCTCTCACTCACACACACACACAACCATCTGCTGCTGAACTGCACCTTATTTCCCATGGGGGAGGTGGACTAGGTTTACAAGGGGGTGGAGACACAATAGTAGCATGAGAGAGAGAGAGAGAGAGAGAGAGAGAGAGAGAGAGAGAGAGAGAGAGAGAGAGAGAGAGAGAGAGAGAGAGAGAGAGAGAGAGAGAGAGAGAGGAGAGACAGAGACAGAGACAGAGAGTGAGAGAGAGAGAGAGAGAGAGAGAGAGAGAGAGAGAGAGAGAGAGAGAGAGAGAGAGCGAGAGCGAGAGCGAGAGCGAGAGAGAGAGCGAGAGCGAGAGAGGCATAGAAGAGAGATGGAGGAGAGACAGAGGAGAGAGTAAGAGAGATAGAGATGGGGGAGAGTGAGAGGGATGTAGAGGAGAGAGACAGAGGAGAGAGAAACAGAGGAGACACAGAGGAGAGAAATAGATAGAGTAAAGAGAGATGGAGAAGAGAGAAGAGAGATTGACTTACTTGTTTCCTCCCAGTAGACTTGGTGAATCATGTCCAAACTCCAACTGTAGGTCCTAAAGAACAGAACATATATTACTATTAGTAGAATACTGTAATAATTACTCCTTGAGTGGTTGACACATCAGTCTACTATACAGTAACCATCCCACTAATTATCTGCCCCAATATTTTGCTCACAAACATAATATATTTTCTGAGACACCTTACGCACATGTGCAAGCGTCTACCGGTAAGCGCAAACATTCTGTCACACGCGCGTTAAAGGGATAGTCCACCTTTCTAAGACGCTCATATGACCCCAAAAAAGCTTGTTTTGGTATTTGAGATATTGGAAGTAAAATAAAATTAGCATCATGCTAAGCATGCTAGTGGATGGTCAGTGGGTGGTGTGAAGCATGGATTTAGCTTAGCACAGAATTTAGAAAGCTCCCCCCCCCCCCCCTCAGGTTAACCGATGGAATGATTGTTTACAACATTTAAATAAAAAAATTTGGAGCCATACCATATACCTATATACAGTAAATTACCTATAATTAGAGCTCTGTAGTATGAATACATTTTAACCAACCAAGAAGTGAAAATCAAATCGTGACCTCAAAATTTAAATTCCTATTGAATCTGTAAACGTAATGTAAATCATCGTTACACCCCTACTAGACAAGATGCTAACAAACTATTGCATTTTCTGCTTCCGACATTTTCAAAAACCAAGACCCTGGTGCACAAGGACCGAGACGCCTGCCTGCGGGTGACAGGGGACACTCTGTTGTAGTGCCCAGCTGCTGCTATTCCATGCCATTTACATTTGATTCTATCTTATTCATCTTTATTCTACAGTACTTGCATTCTATTACTGCTGCAAGATAGAGAGAACAAAGAGCGAAATAATTCCACTCTGCTCCTGTAGAGCCGTGTGCTGTGTGAATATGTGACCAAAGAAAAACAATCTGATTCTAACAGATCAAGATAAATAGGTGGACTATCCCTTTAAGAGGCCTTCGAGCTGTCAGCTGTGTGATGTATGAGCAGACATGAACACAGCAGCAGAGCGCTCTATCTGTGGAGGAAAACACCAATTAACACAAATACAAAAATGTCACGTATAAGGAGGTAAACATTAACAGGTAGTAACAGGTAGAGTGTGTGTGTGTGTGTGCATGTGTGCAGGACCGTGCACAGGACTTTAGAGGGGCAGGTGCTCAAAGGCTGAAAAGGGCACTGGGTCTGTGTGCGTGCAAGCCCAATTTTTGGCGGCCCTTTTGGGGGGGGGGGGGGGGTTTATGCTTTTTGGGGGGTTTTGGTGATCAAATATTGAATATTGAACTATAATAATCAGTGCAGGAGCTCACTTTATCCTTGAAAGACACTTTTATCACTGACTTAAAAGGCCCATACATCTCCATAAATGTTCAGGGGGGAGGGAATAAGTGCTTACCCTACAGACCCCAAGAAGTGCTGTATATTCTGTATTGTGTGTGTGTGTGTGTGTGTGTGTGTGTGTGTGTGTGTGTGTGTGTGTGTGTGTGCATGTGTGCGTGTGTGCGCGTGTGTGTGTGTATGAATCAGGGGTTGCACTGACTAGTTTGATTTAGACCACTAGGTGGCGCTCGTGGAAAGAGTCAACCAGCCTACACAAGATTTCTGTTGTAAAGCTGTGGAACAACCTAACAAATACATGTTGTGCATTGTTTATTAATCAAATACATTTGGTTCATTTGCATTCTTTGGAGAGCCACTGTTGATGTGTAACCCCTGAGACAGACAGGAAGTGAGAGCAGAATGGCCGGACGCTAGGGGAATGCTGGCGCTAGAGCAGACACACCGAGCCAAAGGGTTCTTAATATATGCCGTGTGTGTCATTAAATGTAGAATCTGTAAGCGGCTACCTCTAGGCAAAAGAGCCATGCTTGGTATTGCACTTTGCTTACATTTTCTGTTTTGGCCAGACCTCTCTTGTCAGAGCCTGAGGTGTAGCCAGCAATAGCAACCCCTCCACTCTACCCATTCACATCCAACCCGCGCATCAGACCAACACAAAACATGTAAACAAAGTGAAATACCGAGCGGGGCTCCTTTGCCTGGAGGTCGCTGTTTGTCGGCATTCCAGAGTCTACCTTTAACAGGGGCGTCGATGTGAAGCGGGTGCCACTGCCTTTCAGCATGTGTTCTGTGTTCATTCCACTTCCAGCCTGTTTCAGGGGTAAGGCTAAATGACTGAAGGCTTCTAGTCTGTTTCAGGGGTAACACCGGTTCCTGACAGGGAGCGACGCGAGCGAGCGTGATTGCGAAAATGATAAAAATGTATTCGTTTCAATCAGACAATCCTGACCTACCGCGAGCGACAGCGAACTGAGCGGCGATGTCGCTCCCCCCTCAAATATTCGCTCGCTGTGTCTCTAGTTGAGCGATTACGCGGCCGAGTCCCGCCCCTAAACCCTTTTTATTGGTCGAGAATCGCAGGCTGCTTTGCCCCTGTGCTTCCAGGTAAATACACACACACAGACACACTCGGACAAGCGCCGCGTCATATCAGGACAGTGTCGCGCGCGATTTCGTCTCCAGTTCGCTCGCTCGCTGCCTGTCAGGAACCGGTGTGGCTAAATGACTGAAGGCTTCTAGTCTGTTTCAGGGGTAAGGCTAAATGACTGAAGGCTTCTAGTCTGTTCCAGATGTAAGGCTAAATGACTGAAGGCTTCTAGTCTGTTCCAGATGTAAGGCTAAATGACTGAAGGCTTCTAGTCTGTTCCAGATGTAAGGCTAAATGACTGAAGGCTTCTAGTCTGTTTCAGGGGTAAGGCTAAATGACTGAAGGCTTCTAGTCTGTTCCAGATGTAAGGCTAAATGACTGAAGGCTTCTAGTCTGTTCCAGATGTAAGGCTAATAAGGCTGACTTACATTCTTACTTCAAACCTGTCAAATAGAAAGCGGCAGTAACTGATACCACGCTCCTCTGATCATGTTGAGGACCATGTTAAAAATGTAACATTATATCTCCTTTATGACCTGCTTTGAATGACCGCTAGAGTAGATGAGCCGTGCAGCCCCCAGTGTGCTGTACATGGTGGGTGTGGATTCCTTGTGTCACCTGCTGATTCAGTAGATCAGTGGTTCTCAAACTACGGGTCGCGACCCAAAGTGGGGTCGTGGGTAGGTGACAGTCGGGTGGCACATTGGCAAGTAAAAAAAGAATCCTAAATAAAATGGGGTCATCATGGTATAAAAAAAAGTTTGAGAACCCCTGCAGTAGATGATTCAAGTGAAAGCAACACCAACTTCGCCAGCACCAAAAACAATGCTTCAGAACTGAGCGATCAGCATATCTCTCAATTAACAATCATAATCTAATACTGGCCTATTTTTTAAAAATGCAATTCAATTCAATTTCTGAAGAAAAAAATAATTCAACCAAAATTCACCTAGTCCTTGTAAAATGATCATTTTGTCACACTGTATATAGACCTTAAAACAACAATACCACCACCACCACCAACTCTTATCGCCATGGCAACTAAACAGCAGTTAATGAGGCAGCAAACATGATGTCAACATTATAAAATAATAATAATAATAATAAAACATACACAAAGACATAAACAAACCAATAATTTGACAAATAAAACCAAAGATAAATCATACAGCCCCATCAAACCGACACTAAACAGCCTAGACCATCACCACTGTGGAAAAACAATAGACGACAGAGTGAGACAGAGAGAATGACAGACAGAGAGAGACAGAGAGAGAGAGAGAGAGAGAGAGAGAGAGAGAGAGAGCGAGAGAAAGAGAAAGAGAAAGAGAAAGAGAAAGAGAAAGAGAAAGAGAAAGAGAAAGAGAGAGAGAGAGAGAGAGAGAGAGAGGAGAGAGAGAGAGAGAGAGGAGAGGAGAGAGAGAGAGAAATATGGACCGAGAGAGATAGACAGGAGACGGGGAGAGAAGGAGGGCTGTACGAGAGGAAACGGACAGACAGAAAGAAAGAGAGAGAGAGAGAGAGAGAGAGAAAATAGTACCAGGTTAGCTCTTGCAGTATAGTAGTGATCCTCAACACAGTCCAGAAACGGCTCAGATTCACACTGGTCAGCAAGACGGGGTGAGAGAAACAACCTCATGTTAATATATCAACCTCAAACACAGACTGGACAGAGGGATGGAGGTGGAGGAGGACGGACAGACAGAGGGATGGAGGTGGAGGAGGATGGACAGAGGGATGGAGGTGGAGGAGGATGGACAGAGGGATGGAGGTGGAGGATGGACAGACAGAGGGATGGAGGTGGAGGAGGACGGACAGAGGGATGGAGGTGGAGGAGGACAGACAGAGGGATGGAGGTGGAGGAGGACGGACAGACAGAGGGATGGAGGTGGAGGAGGACGGACAGAGGGATGGAGGTGGAGGAGGACAGACAGAGGGATGGAGGTGGAGGAGGACGGACAGAGGGATGGAGGAGGAGGAGGACGGACAGACAGAGGGATGGAGGTGGAGGAGGACAGACAGAGGGATGGAGGTGGAGGAGGACAGACAGAGGGATGGAGGTGGAGGAGGACGGACAGAGAGAGGGATGGAGGTGGAGGAGGACGGACAGAGGGATGGAGGTGGAGGAGGACGGACAGAGGGATGGAGGTGGAGGAGGACGGACAGAGGGATGGAGGTGGAGGAGGACGGACAGAGGGATGGAGGTGGAGGAGGATGGACAGAGGGATGGAGGTGGAGGAGGACGGACAGACAGAGGGATGGAGGTGGAGGAGGACGGACAGACAGAGGGATGGAGGTGGAGGAGGACGGACAGAGGGATGGAGGTGGAGGAGGACGGACAGAGGGATGGAGGTGGAGGAGGACAGACAGAGGGATGGAGGTGGAGGAGGACGGACAGAGGGATGGAGGTGGAGGAGGACGGACAGAGGGATGGAGGTGGAGGAGGACGGACAGAGGGATGGAGGTGGAGGAGGGACGCATAGATGGACGGATCGATGGACGGATGGCGGTACAGGGTGGCGGACAGATGGATGGAAGGGAGGCTTGCTAGATGGATAGATGAACGGATGGAAGGACATAGAGACTGATAAAAAGATAATCTAAGTGAGCAGAGGGTATTAAACACACTCTGGAATCACATGTTGGATGAGAGGAGTGAGTGGGGGTGATAAAGGAGTGAGTGAGTGTGATAAAGGAGTGAGTGAGTGTGGGTGATAAAGGAGTGAGTGAGTGTGATAAAGGAGTGAGTGAGTGTGGGTGATAAAGGAGTGAGTGAGTGAGTGTGATAAAGGAGTGAGTGAGTGTGGGTGATAAAGGAGTGAGTGAGTGTGATAAAGGAGTGAGTGAGTGAGTGTGATAAAGGAGTGAGTGAGTGTGATACAGGAGTGAGTGAGTGTGATAAAGGAGTGAGTGAGTGAGTGTGATAAAGGAGTGAGTGAGTGTGGGTGATAAAGGAGTGAGTGTGGGTGATAAAGGAGTGAGTGAGTGTGATAAAGGAGTGAGTGTGGGGTGATAAAGGAGTGAGTGAGTGTGATAAAGGAGTGAGTGAGGTGATACAGGAGTGAGTAAGTGTGATAAAGGAGTGAGTGAGTGAGTGTGATAAAGGAGTGAGTGAGTGAGTGTGATAAAGGAGTGAGTGAGTGTGATAAAGGAGTGAGTGAGTGTGATAAAGGAGTGAGTGTGGGTGAGCCAAGGTAAGGCAGGGAGTGAAAGTGAGTGAGGGAGGGAGAGAGTGAACAAAGAGGACAGGTCATGTTGTTGTGCTCTTTGAACGCTGCACAGCCCCCCCCCCCCCCCCAACAACAACCACAGCATCAGTGAAGAGGGTTAAAGATGCTGCACATCTACTGGACTCAGGGACACCCATGCAGCCTCAGAGCATGCTCACAGATACCCATGAATAACAAGTTATAAACTAGTAGAACTATAGTATAGTATAATTAATATATATATGGTATAACAGTCTGGGAACTAAACGTACAAAAGTACAAAAGGCAGTGAACAGAATAATGGGAGCACAGGGGGACCAGGGATCATAATGTCATCTTCTAGTGCTGTCCCCGACTAAGGATTTGGATAGTCAAATTTGATTGGCCGAAATGTGCCGATAGTCGACTACCCCCCTGAATGCAAAAAAAAAAAAAATACAATTATTATTTCAATAAAAAAATTTAACATTATATTTGGGCTGTTTAATGTCTGAAGGAGTCGACTGAGGGCTTCTTGTCCTCTGCGAAAGCACGCAATTGGTCCACTGATGGATACATCTTGATATTTGTCTAGTCTAGTGTGTTCATTAGACGGGTGAAATCTTCTTTCAGTGCCTTTGTGCCCGTTTTTTTTAGGCAGTTAGCGCCAGTATGTGCGCCATTAGCGTTTTATTTAAATTTTTATTATAAATCTTCTTTTTTTTGCATTCGACTAGAGGTTGGCAGTCGACTACGGCTCCTTTCGATCGATTAGTCAACTATTCGACTAATTGGGGTCAGCCCCATTATCTTCACGTTACTCATAATCACCATAAGAGATTATCCCAATTACCCTAAACACGGTATGGTGTTAAAATGTGTGGTAAAAAAAACACCAGAAAACAACAAAACACTAAAATAACACCTCAAATAACGCTGGGGTTTTGCTGTGTCTTTAAACGCGGTGATTGTGGGACAAGAGGGTGGAGGAGAGGAGACACACCAGAGGATGGAGGAGAGGAGACACACCAGAGGGTGGAGGAGAGGAGACACACAAGAGGGTGGAGGAGAGGAGACACACAAGAGGGTGGAGGAGAGGAGACACACAAGAGGGTGGAGGAGAGGAGACAAGAGGGTGGAGGAGAGGAGACAAGAGGGTGGAGGAGAGGAGACACACAAGAGGGTGGAGGAGAGGAGACACACCAGAGGGTGGAGGAGAGGAGACACACCAGAGGGTGGAGGAGAGGAGACACACATGAGGGAGGAGAGGAGACACACAAGAGGGTGGAGGAGAGGGGACACACAAGAGGGTGGAGGAGAGGAGACAAACAAGAGGGTGGAGGAGAGGAGACAAGAGGGTGGAGGAGAGGAGACACACAAGAGGGTGGAGGAGAGGAGACAAGAGGGTGGAGGAGAGGAGACACACCAGAGGATGGAGGAGAGGAGACACACCAGAGGGTGGAGGAGAGGAGACACACAAGAGGGTGGAGGAGAGGAGACACACAAGAGGGTGGAGGAGAGGAGACACACAAGAGGGTGGAGGAGAGGAGACAAGAGGGTGGAGGAGAGGAGACACCAGAGGGTGGAGGAGAGGAGACACACATGAGGGTGGAGGAGAGGAGACACACATGAGGGTGGAGGAGAGGAGACACACCAGAGGGTGGAGGAGAGGAGACACACATGAGGGTGGAGGAGAGGAGACACACATGAGGGTGGAGGAGAGGAGACAAGAGGGTGGAGGAGAGGAGACACACATGAGGGTGGAGGAGAGGAGACACACCAGAGGGTGGAGGAGAGGAGACAAGAGGATGGTAAACACTGATTTATAAAGCATGTGGATCGCCCTGTGTTCTCAGTGCTGAGGAGAGATCAGACATGCAGGTATTGTGACCGTCAACCATCACAGTGTCAACAGCCACGGGCAGGAGGGTGACACACACACACACACACACACACACACACACACACACACGTAATAAACAACTCGTAACTCACCAGCTCATGATGCGGCTCTGTCTCCTTCCTCAATGGAGGATCGAATTTCACCTGACCAACTGAAAGAGAGAGAGGAGAGAGAGAGAGCGAGAGAGAAAGGGATAAAGAGACAAAGAGACAGAAAAAGGCAGAGAGAGCCACAGAGAGAGCCACACACACAGAAAGAGACAGAGAAAGAGAGAAACACAGAGAGAGTGAGAGAAATAGTGTTTCAAGTTTCAAGTTTCAAGTTTCTTTAATAGTTGTCATACAGAAGTACAGAATACTTTCATACAAAATGCTTCTTACTGTTACGCTCCAGAGACTGTGCTAGACAAGATAGTATCAAATAACATAGTATAGCATGTAATTTAGAAGAAGAAAATGAGGTCACAGTGTTCGGTATAGACATATGTACAATGTTCTGAGTTACCATATAATATACAATACTATGCAGTGTACTAATGTACAGTACTATATAGTGCAAAGCAGAAATGGGATGAGGTACAATTTAGGTACAATTTACAGTAAGGTGTACGAGTTGTAGTGCAATCCTTCATCAATAAATATAAAGTGTGGGGAGTGGGTGCTACAGTGTGTTTGTTTAAAGTGGGTGTGTGCTATAAAGTGTGTGGAGTGGGTGCTACAGTGTGTTTGTTTAAAGTGAGTGTGTGCGTGTGGATGTGTGTGCTATGTGCGTTTGGTGGTTGTTGTTGTGTAGTGTTCATTGTTCGTTTAGCAGCCTGATGGCCTGGGGATAGAAGCTTCTTCTGAGTCTTTCTGTGCTCGCCTTGAGACTCCGGTATCGCTTGCCTGACCGCAGCAGTTCAAAGAGGCAGTTGTTCGGGTGACTGGAGTCTTTAATGATTCTCTTAGCCTTGCCCTTGCAACGCTTGTTGTAAATGTTCTGGAGGGTGGGGAGCCCCCCTCCAATTGTGCGTTCGGCTGAACGTGTCACTCTTTGTAGTCTGCTTCGGTCTTGTGCAGTGCTATTCCCAAACCAGGAGGTGATGTTGCCGGTCAAGATGCTCTCTATTGTACATGAGTAGAAGTTCTTAAGGATCTTCTGACTGACTTGGAACTTCCTTAGGCGCCTGAGGAAGTAGAGGCGTTGTCGTGCCTTCTTCACAACACTGTCAATGTGTGTGGTCCATGTCAAGTCCTCGGATATGTAGGCTCCGAGGTACTTAAAGCTGTTGACTCTCTCAACCGGTGCCCCGTCGATGCTGAGGGGGCTGTAGTCCTTGACCCCCGACCTCCTGAAGTCCACAATCATCTCCTTTGTTTTGCTGACGTTCAGGGAGAGGCTGTTTTCCTGGCACCATCCCGCCAGGACCTTGACCTCTTCCAGGTAGGCCCTCTCGTCGTTGGCAGAGATCAGGCCCACCACCACTGTGTCGTCAGCAAATTTGATGATTGTATTGCTACTCCGCTGAGCCACACAGTCGTGTGTGTACAGGGAGTAGAGGAGGGGACTCAGAACACAGCCCTGGGGGGCCCCTATGTTGAGGGTGATGGATGAGGAGGTGCAGTTGCCTGCTCTCACCACCTGGGGTCTGCCAGTCAGGAAGTCCAAGACCCACTGGCAGAGGTCATAGTTCAAGCCCAGGTCCCTGAGCTTGGCTATGAGTATGGAGGGGACTATGGTATTGAATGCCGAGCTGTAGTCGATGAATAGCATTCTCACATAGTTCCCCTGCCTCTTGTCCAGGTGTGATGCTGCTGTGTGCAGCACATGGGCTATGGCGTCCTCCGTGGACCTGTTGGGGCGGTATGCAAATTGCAGGGGGTCCATGTTGATGGGGAGGGAGGAGCAGATGTAGCCCTTTACTAGCTTCTCAAAGCACTTCATGGCTATGGAGGTGAGAGCTACAGGGCGGTAGTCGTTGAGGCAAGCAGGCTTGGATTTTTTGGGTACAGGGATAATAGTGGACTTCTTCAGGCAGGTGGGGATGACAGCCTGTTCTAAGGACAGGTTAAATATATCAGTGAATACTGGGGCCAGTTGGTCGGCACAGACTTTTAGGACGCGGCCGGGGATGCCGTCCGGACCTGCTGCCTTCCTGATATTCACTTTTTTAAAGGTCCGCCTCACCTCATGCTCTGTCACCCTGAACACTGCGTCTCCATCAGCAGCCAACCCCCCCCCCCCCCCCCCCCCCCCCCCCCCCCCCATTGCCGTGGCTTGTGAGCTGGTGTTGTTATTCCAGCAACTAACCTCGCATAGAAGGTATTGAGGTCATTTGCTAAGGAGATGTCACTGTTCAGTTTGAGGGAGGCGCCTTTGTCATCGTTTTGAGCCCCTGCCACATAGCTCTAGAGTCAGCTTGTTCAAACTGGAGTTCAATTTTATCCCTGTAGCGCCGTTTGGCCTCTGACACTGTCCTCCTTACGTTGTATCGCGCCACCTTGTGGTCATTCATGTTGCCTGCCACTAGGCCGTCGTTGTATGCTTTGGTGCGCTCTCTCAGAGCTTCACGGACGGATTTGTCTACCCAGGGTTTTTGATTTGGGTAAAGGTTATTTGATTGATTTCCTTGGCGTTTCTAATTTAGTGTGTGTATGTGTGTGTGTGTGTGTGTGTGTGTGTGTGTGTGTGTGTGTGTGTGTGTGTGTGTGTGTGTGTGTGTGAAAGAGAGAAAAAAATAGAGAGAAATAGAGAGGGGGAAAGGAGCAGAGAGAGAGACACACGCAGAAAGAGAGACACAGAGAGAGAGAGAAACAGAGAGTGAGAGAAGAGTGTGTTTGTGTGTGTGAGAGAGAGAGAGAGAGAGAGAGAGAGAGAGAGAGAGAGAGAGAGAGAGAGAGATTGAAATGTTGGCAAAGTTTTGGGGCATTTACTTGGGTATTTTCTGACTTAACTGATTCACTTTAAAGGGATAGTTGTGATGTTTGGAAGGCTAGCTCAATTTCCTACTTAGCAATGGTGTCGCTGATCGCTAGTCCTTCCTCAGTGCAAATCAAGCTGTTCCTCATAGTAGCTCTGGCTAGTTAGCCACAAACGAATGCAATGTCAATGAGGTCAAGCTCCTGTCTGTACAAGCTGACTGAGGCTCACTGTAATGTACTTTGTGTGCACCGTGGAGCAGATTTCAGTGAGCCTCAGTCAGCTTGTACAGACGGGAGCTTGACCCCATTGACTTTGCATTAGTTTGAGGCTAACTAGCCAGAGCTACTATGAGGAACGGCATGAAAGGAACGACAACAACATTGGCAAGTAGGAAATAGGACTATGGTTCCAAATGTCATAACTATCCCTTTAAACTAGGGCTGGGCGATATGGTCTAAAAATAAAATCCCTGATTCTTTTTTTTATCCGATTTACATCGATTTTTTTCTCTTGAAAATTAGAAACGCCAAGGAAATCAATCAAATAACCTTTGTTTTTATTTGACACAAAAAAATTATCAAACCAAGATGAATGTCCCTATTGGGATTGAAGTGCAAACCTAACTTTCACCAATCTTCACTTAATTCTTTTTTTATAATATATATATATATATATATATATATATATATATATATATATATATATATATATATATATATATATATATATATATATATATATATATATATATATATATATATATATATATAATACAAAATGTTACTCTTGATCAAACAAAGATGAATGTCCCTATTGGGATTAATAGTGCAATAACTTTTTCACCAAACTTCACTTAAAACAAATAAAAGGTGCCTCTTGATCATCAAACAAGAATGAATTTCCCTATTGGGATTAATAAAGTGCAAATCTAACTTTCACCAAACATCACTTTTTGAAAATCGTCCTAAATCATTAATTCGGATTAATCGATAATATCGATGAATCACCCAGCCCTACTTTAAAAACAGACACGCACACGCACACACACACGCACACACACACAGAGACACACACACACACACACGTTATACTTGAACCCCTAACCATAACCTTATTTCAACCCTTATCCTAAAAATAGCCTACTTCCTAATGAGGTGTGGAAATTGGTCCCCACAAGTCACCATGTGTCCAGGTTAATAGTTAAAACAGATCTCACACACACACACCACACACACACACACACACACACACACACACACACACAAACTCACAGTTAATCTCCGACAGTGTTTTTCCTTCTCTGGTGCTCCTGCTCGTTGAACG
>NC_140173.1:128014395-128136895 GCF_963971535.1 Notolepis coatsorum
TATGACAGGCGAGGTATAAATGATTATAAACTGCTTTGGATAAAACTGTATTTATTACATACCAAAGAATACCATTATGGAATACACTCAACTACTGAGGGGAACATTAGAAAACCTCGCCAGTTTATTTCAGAATGATATGTACCATGGTCTTCTTTCCCAGTGTGTGATGAATTGGACACATCAAAACGACCACACACTGGAAGCAGGCAACAAAACCATAGTAACACAATAACAATACCAGTCAACACAAAGCATAAATAACAGCATGTCCAGGTGCATCTCCAGGCAGGTCTTTGGGACTCTTGTCAAGAGAAGCCTTTTAACTCTTAATGGGACACTTCAAATTCAACAAAAACAAACAGCTGTGCACACATTCATTTCAGTGAAGTGACCCTTTAAGTCTATGCTCAGCGAGAGTAAAGGCAGCCTGTACCAACGCATGCATGTAGATGAACTGTACAAAGACAAGAGGCGTCACTAACCCCCCAGCCCTCCAAAAGCAAACAAACAAAATCCACATCAAATTCACACTTGGCTTATAGCTAGACCAGGATTGAGCAATACAACACACACACACACACACACACACAACTCATGGTTAGTAATTGTAATAAAGATGGTCATTTGAGCCTCCTGATCCAGCCCTCAGTGGCATGCACATTCAGTGTTTCTATGAACTGGCACAAAATGGCACCGGCTGATCTTGACGTGCAAGGCTTAACACTGTGGTAGGGGGTCAGGACAGGAAACTGGGAGGCAGCCATCTTTCTTTCTTTATTCCCCTGCTCCACTCTCTCCTGCCAAGATGATCTCCCAGTCAATAGCTGCTTTGTTTCATGTAAGGCGATCAAGTGCAGATTTGGATGTGCTGGTACTAATTGTTATGAATAACACTGGGTGCAGCACAAAGAATATTAGCAAGCCAAACACCACCACAGGCCGTACTGAAGCCATCACTGCAGGTCAGAATATACTGAAGCCATCACTGCAGGTCAGAATATACTGAAGCCATCACTGCAGGTCAGAATATACTGAAGCCATCACTGCAGGTCAGAATATACTGAAGCCATCACTGCAGGTCAGAATATACTGAAGCCATCACTGCAGGTCAGAATATACTGAAGCCATCACTGCAGGTCAGAATATACTGAAGCCATCACTGCAGGTCAGAATATACTGAGCCATCACTGCAGGTCAGAATATACTGAAGCCATCACTGCAGGTCAGAATATACTGAAGCCATCACTGCAGGTCAGAATATACTGAAGCCATCACTGCAGGTCAGAATATACTGAAGCCATCACTGCAGGTCAGAATAATACTGAAGCCATCACTGCAGGTCAGAATATACTGAAGCCATCACTGCAGGTCAGAATATACTGAAGCCATCACTGCCGGTCAGAATATACTGAAGCCATCACTGCAGGTCAGAATATACTGAAGCCATCACTGCAGGTCAGAATATACTGAAGCCATCACTGCAGGTCAGAATATACTGAAGCCATCACTGCCGGTCAGAATATACTGACGCCATCACTGCAGGTCAGAATATACTGAAGCCATCACTGCAGGTCAGAATATACTGAAGCCATCACTGCAGGTCAGAATATACTGAAGCCATCACTGCAGGTCAGAATATACTGAAGCCATCACTGCAGGTCAGAATATACTGAAGCCATCACTGCAGGTCAGAATATACTGAAGCCATCACTGCAGGTCAGAATATACTGAAGCCATCACTGCAGGTCAGAATATACTGAAGCCATCACTGCAGGTCAGAATATACTGAAGCCATCACTGCAGGTCAGAATATACTGAAACCACCACTGCAGGCAATAATAAATCACTAGCATCACTGCAGGTCAGAATACATAAAAATCTCACTGCATGTCATAATATCTCTCTGCAGACAATAAATAATTACTAACATAACTTCAGGTCACACTGGCCTTGCTGGAATCCCTGCAGGGCACAACATACAAGACGGCTAGCGTGTTAGAAGCCGTTAGTTCAACCTCTGCGGTCTCTGGCAAACTGGTACCTTTCTACGCGCAGCAAAACGGGGCGCTCGCCGAGCACCGGGGCTTATGGGTAGGAAATTACCCCTGTATTTAAACTAAGGAGGGAGATGAGGACGGGAGGGAAAGAGGAGAGGATGATCAGGTAGGAGGAGGAAGATAAAGGAGAAGGGTGAAGAGTGAAGATTATGAGAATAATTGGGAAAGGATGATGATGAAGGGAAGGAAGAGCATTAAGGACCATCAGGGGGTTGAATGGGTCATTGAAGGCCACAAGAGGGCAGGAGAGAGAGAGGGTGAACAAAGAAGGAAGAAGAGAAAGAAGATCATTCAAAAACAACTGCAAAACACCTATCTGGGCTGGAGAACCTTAGGGCAGGCTAAAACACGGGTGATGTGGTAGTTGTGGAGGTGGACTATTGTGGAGGTGGTAGTTGTGGAGGAGGACTATTGAGGAGGTGGACTATTGAGGAGGAGGTATTTGTGGAGGTGGACTATTGAGGAGGAGGTATTTGTGGAGGTGGACTATTGAGGATGTGGGCTATTGAGGGGGTGGACTATTGAGGAGGTGGACTATTGTGGAGGTGGACTATTGTGGAGGTGGACTATTGAGAAGGTGGACTATTGAGGAGGTGGACTATTGTGGAGGTGGACTATTGTGGAGGTGGACTATTGAGAAGGTGGACTATTGAGAAGGTGGACTATTGTGGAGGTGGACTATTGTGGAGGTGGACTATTGAGAAGGTGGACTATTGAGGAGGTGGACTATTGTGGAGGTGGACTATTGTGGAGGTGGACTATTGAGGAGGTGGACTATTGAGGAGGTGGACTATTGTGGAGGTGGACTATTGAGGAGGTGGACTATTGAGGAGGAGGTAGTTGTGGAGGTGGACTATTGTGGAGGTGGACTATTGAGGAGGAGGTAGTTGTGGAGATGGACTATTGTGGAGGTGGACTATTGTGGAGGTGGACTATTGAGGAGGTGGACTATTGTGGAGGTGGACTATTGTGGAGGTGGACTATTGAGGAGGTGGACTATTGTGGAGGTGGACTATTGAGGAGGTGGTCTATTGAGGAGGTGGACTATTGAGGAGGTGGACTATTGAGGAGGTGGACTATTGTGGAGGTGGACTATTGAGGTGGACTATTGAGGAGGTGGACTATTGAGGAAGTGGACTATTGTGGAGGTGGACTATTGTGGAGGTGGACTATTGAGAAGGTGGACTATTGAGAAGGTGGACTATTGTGGAGGTGGACTATTGAGAAGGTGGACTATTGAGGAGGTGGACTATTGTGGAGGTGGACTATTGTGGAGGTGGACTATTGAGGAGGTGGATTTTTTTTATTTTTTTTTATTTGAAGTCTTTATTTCGAACATGCAATGAATACAACAAACAATAACAAAAAAGAAAACAACTCAATCTGCATGTTCGAAAAGGAGTAGGAAGAAGTATACACTTATTTAATCCTACCCCTTTTCCACTACTCAAATGAGTGTACTATTTTAAACATAAAAAAGAAAAGAAAAGAAAAGAAAAAATATATATATATATATATGCAAAACAAAAAACATATATGTATAAAATAAAATAGAAAACAAAATAAAAATGTAAACACCCGTGAATATCAAGTCCCTTCTTCATCCCTGTACCTTGTGAACATAATTTCCTTATACATCAGTTTGAATTGTCTCATGTTTGGACATTGCTTTAGCACCACATTTAGACTGTTCCACAGTTTCACTCCACATATCGAGATGCAGTGTTTTCTCATGGTAGTGCGTACGTTTAGCACCTTTAAATTGTGTTCTCCCCTCAGATTATAACCCCCCTCCCTATCAAAGAACAATTCTTGAATGTTTCTTGGAAGTGCATGACTTTTTGCTTTATACATTAATTGTGCCGTTTTAAATTCCATTGGACTATTGAGGAGGTGGACTATTGTGGAGGTGGACTATTGAGGAGGTGGACTATTGAGGAGGAGGTAGTTGTGGAGGTGGACTATTGTGGAGGTGGACTATTGAGGAGGAGGTAGTTGTGGAGATGGACTATTGTGGAGGTGGACTATTGTGGAGGTGGACTATTGAGGAGGTGGACTATTGTGGAGGTGGACTATTGTGGATGTGGACTATTGAGGAGGTGGACTATTGTGGAGGTAGACTATTGAGGAGGTGGTCTATTGAGGAGGTGGACTATTGAGGAGGTGGACTATTGAGGTGGACTATTGAGGAGGTGGACTATTGAGGAGGTGGACTATTGAGGTGGACTATTGAGGAGGTGGACTATTGAGGAGGTGGACTATTGAGGAGGTGGACTATTGAGGAGGAGGTAGTTGTGGAGATGGACTATTGTGGAGGTGGACTATTGTGGAGGTGGACTATTGAGAAGGTGGACTATTGAGGAGGTGGACTATTGTGGAGGTGGACTATTGTGGAGGTGGACTATTGAGGAGGAGGTAGTTGTGGAGATGGACTATTGTGGAGGTGGACTATTGTGGAGGTGGACTATTGAGGAGGTGGACTATTGAGGAGGTGGACTATTGAGGAGGTGGACTATTGAGGAGGTGGACTATTGTGGAGGTGGACTATTGAGAAGGTGGACTATTGAGGAGGTGGACTATTGAGGAGGTGGACTATTGAGGAGGTGGACTATTGTGGAGGTGGACTATTGTGGAGGTGGACTATTGAGGAGGTGGAGGTGGACTATTGAGGAGGTGGACTATTGAGGAGGTGGACTATTGAGGAGGTGGACTATTGTGGAGGAGGTAGTTGTGGAGGTGGACTATTGTGGAGGAGGTAGTTGTGAAGGTGGACTATTGAGGACCATCACTCAATGATGGTATACAGTTGAGGAGGTGCATAATACCTGGGTGGTAGGGGTGGACGATACAATATCATAAACGATAGCTATGGTACAATTTCAAAACACAAATATTTTAGTTAACTCAGTATAAGCATGATGTGCACTAAATCATGTCATTGCAATAGCGACTCCTACTGGTCGGTTGGAGCACTTGTTCAGCAGGGAGGGGAGGTAGTGTGAACCTCCTAGCTGTCGGGTTAAAAGAAGCTGCTGGCTCCGGCTCCACGGGCATGTGGTAGACTACACCCTCCCTAGACAAACAATAGCAACGACCAGGAAGGGAATTGAAACAACTACAAAAAATATATAATAAATAAATAAAAATAATAAGGTGTAACTGGGGAAAGAAACACCCTAGAGCCCAAGTGGAGGTTCCGGTTTTGACTGAACTCACAGGTAGATCACATGTATTGCACTTTTTAAATGTAATATTAATATGTATTCCATTCAGCATAACACACAGGATATGAACTGACTTTAGCTACACAAAGTGACCTCGGCACACAGAAGCATTCAAAGATACAGTAGTAGCAAAGTCACCTTCAAATGGCAAAACACTTCCTTCACAAACCTGCTGGGAGTATTATTCATAAAATATGTATACCCTAGCGACTAAGCAAATATGCAATCTTCTGTAAAACCTCCAATAAACAGTCAATTAACACACTATCTTGGCCCAAGGAATGTGCCACATTACATGACGCTGATTTTGTTAGTAGCCTGTGCATGGCCTCTGGGGCAGGCATGGGGAATGAGTCATTACTCGTCATAGACATGACAGATGGTGCCAGTGCAATTATTAAGAAATCATACCACAGTCATTACTTATACATCATCTCATAATAAAAGACTATTTGAATGTATGGGTATTATCAGCATGGCTGGAACAGCTGCCTGATCAATCAGATTGCTTCGCCAAAACCGACCCCGTTGGTTTCAGCGGGTAACAAAGAGGTTGATGGACTCTGTATGACCAGAGACACAGGTGGGTTTACTCCACACATCCAGAGATAGAAGCATCCTCTCTCGCTGTGTCTCAGTTCAGGGGCTGTAGCCTTCGATGGCTGCATCTGAAGACGGCATGCGTCACAGTGGCGTGACCAAGGCTGTCCCAATTCAAAGGCTCCTTCAAATGCAACCGAGAAATGCAGCCAAGAAGTAACCCTTTAATGCATTTAGCATCTTAGCTATTTCAAATAGTTGATTATTGCATATTGGATTATTGTATATTGGAGCTTGTCTTGTTGTCTGTGTACTAGTCCAAGTCTCTAGTCCTTGTCCGGATTACTTGTAAGTTGTAACGTTATTATGATGCAAGTATTATGTCCGTCTGTGTGTGTGTGTGTGTGTGTGTGTGTGTGTGTGTGTGTGTGTGTGTGTGTGTGTATACTAGTCCTCTGTCCTGTTTACTTGTAATGTCATGGTATGATGTACAGTAAGTATTATGTTGCACGGTCACAATGTACATTCTTTTTGTGGACCCCAGGAAGAATAGCTACTGCAATGCTGTAGCTAATTGGGGATCCTAAACCAACGGGCAGATATGCAGACTATTTACCAAGGCCAAACGTACGACCTAGGACCATTATTATAAATGTCTTATATTTTTTCAGGCAAGAATGTAACCATTTCGTTTCACAATATGTGGTCAGTTTGTCCAAATAACGCCAGTCTCCTCCGTAGTCTCATTTAACAACACTCGGTTCAACCAGGGCGGTCTATGAAGGACACACCTTTGTAGACTGTGTGCTTCAAAGGCTACACCCCCTGAATTGAGACACAGCTTATACATCCAGAGATAAAGGTATACTCTATATATCCAGAGATAAAGGTATACTCTATATATCCAGAGATAAAGGTATACTCTATATATCCAGAGATAAAGGTATACTCTATATATCCAGAGATAACAGTATACTCTATATATCCAGAGATAAAGGTATACTCTATATATCCAGAGATAAAGGTATACTCTATATATCCAGAGATAACAGTATACTCTATATATCCAGAGATAAAGGTATACTCTATATATCCAGAGATAACAGTATACTCTATATATCCAGAGATAACAGTATACTCTATATATCCAGAGATAGAGGTATACTCTATATATCCAGAGATAACAGTATACTCTATATATCCAGAGATAACAGTATACTCTATATATCCAGAGATAGAGGTATACTCTATATATCCAGAGATAGAGGTATACTCTATATGTCCAGAGATACAGGCGGGTGTATTCTTTGCATCTGTGTATACCTTCAACTAAACTATTGAGTCAAAAGGTGAAAGGTTAAAGGTTACCTCAGTTCAGGGTCATCGTCGTCAAAGTCGTTGTAGGTGCTATGATCTGGGTTGTTGGATTTGTCCAGTAGCTCAATGGCCAACGTCCTGCTCAGTGGCTGGGAAACAAACGGATGCTGTAGGAGAAAACCATCAAAGACGCTTTAAAAGGGAAATGTTTTATCCATCAGACAGGAAACCGTCTGTAACCATGAATGTACACAACCCTACAACTTCTGGTCTTTAGACAATGAGCTTTGAAAACACAACTAATCTCAGAACTGGAAAGAAAATGAGATAATCCGATGACTTCAACATTAAAGTAATTGGAATAAGTCTTAAAATAATCAAGGATAACATAAAGTTCTGAACTTATTTCCATTGTGGTCCTCGATGTTGACGATGGCAAAATGACTCGGCAATGTGTCACAGGTGTATTGAAAATGTGTAAACAAAAATATTAATAAAAAATGATAAAAATACTAACAGCTGACTAGACGACGTGTCAAACGATGGTCAGCCATGGGACAGCGCATTGGTAGTTTTAATGAACAGATTTTTTAGCATATTCCTTTTGCATAGCGTTTCTGACAATGTATTCATTACAAAGCACTGCATAGAAAGTATTAAGTCCTAAGCCACTAAGACAGGTGGAAGGTACATGCCAAACTCTAGACGGTATTGTGATCTGTGTGTGTGTGTGTGTGTGCGTGTGCGTGTGTGTGTGTGTGTCCATAACCACAATAACTGGTACATCAGCACTTTATTTTCTCTCCAAAATCTGTAAAGCTAGACGGCACAAATATCAAGATAAGGTTTTGGCCATCAGTGTGCTGCTAAGGTTTTCTCCAGGGATGCTCGGCAGGGACACAAGCGAGTTGACACAAAGTCTGCTCGGACAAAAGGTGGCTGGGTGGCGCAGCGGACATTGCGCTCGTCACCAACGCAAGAGACACCGGGTTCGAATCCGGCTGTTGGCCTTGCCTCCGGCTTGGGCCGGCCGTCATACTAACTCAATTGGCGGAGTTAGCGGGTGGGAAGTCGAAGGATGGTAGTCTGGTCGTTGTAAACAGCGACTCCTACAGGTCGGTTGGGACGCCTGCACAGCAAAGTCAGGAAATGGCGGGGGCAGTATGGATAAGGTATTATATTGATGGCTCACGTTGGGGGTCCTGAGGGGGGGGGGGGGGGGGGGGGGGGGGGGGGGGAGATAGAGCGAATATTCATGTATGTTGATGGTATGGTGTTTTTGTATTTTAAAATTTGTTTTGTTTATTATTTTTCATTCAATATTGGTCCTATGTATATTTCTGAGCCCTTCTGATCTGGGTCTGGTGATCGTGGGCTCTGGCTGGGTGGGCCGCGGTTCGGGGTCTCTGCGGGTCGAGGCGCTAAAGAGGCTGGTGCTTTGGCTCGCGGGGGGCCGGGCTGTGGGTCCTCCGGGACTGTGGCTTGCGGTTGCTGGACCTGGAGGTGGAGGGGGCTCGGTAAGCACTTTTTATAGTAAAGATTTTATTTGTTATCCTTTTTCTTTGTGACAACTTGTATTGACTGGTTGTGTATCCGATATATAATAGGTCTAATTTATTGTCTAGTCATTGTTGTGTTAGTTTGTGTTCTTGGATGTCTGTTATGTGATATTGTCTTATTGTGCTGTGTTGTTTCTTGTTTGAAAATATGAAAATAAAAAGATTTGGTCAAAAAAAAAAAAAATGGCGGGGGCAGTGTGAGCCTCCCACACGTTACTCCTCGCCAAATGAGAGTCCGCGCTGGCAGGTGAAAGATGCGACAGGCTGCCTCCACATGTATCGGAGGGGACATGTGATGCAAGGCTTCTATCCTCCCTACAACCGGCCAGTGGGGGGCATATGCGAGCAACAATCAGGACAGGGGAGGGAGAATTGGCACGAGGTAAATTTGGATGGGGAGAAAAATCACAGAAAAAGGAGGAGAAAACAAGTTGGAAAAAAAAAAAAAAAAAAGTCTGCTCGGACAACACAATCATTTATAATGAGTCCCATGGGAATTTTTTACATTGTCGTCCTAAATATTATTCCTGACTGCAGGGCAGGCTTCCAGGTCGCTGAGGCTTCTCCTAGGTGGTACCGGTCTCACTGAACAGTTCAGTAGCACATGGCCACAGGGCACTGCTACATGCTACAGTATACTGTCATGTCATGTAAAGTGCATCACCTGTAACATTTTCTCAGCTGTGGGCCTCTTCTTTGGGCTTTTGGTGAGGGACAGTTTGACAAAATGATGGAAGTTATTTGTCCTGTCAGATAAGAGAGAGAGCAAGACAGAGCATTTCAAGAGAGAGAGAGAGAGAGAGAGAGAGAGAGAGAGAGAGAGAGAGAGAGAGAGAGAGAGAGAGAGAGAGAGAGAGAGAGAGAGAGAGAAAAAAGAGAATAGAGAACCTATGTCAATCAACATATCATCATGTCAATATGACTCAATCACTAGACCGATTGAAACGACACCAAAACAAATAATATAAAAAGTCTTACCATTTCACTTTGTCTTTCAACTTGGGAGGCTGGAAATTACTCTTCGTCATCAGGAAGAGTGCTCTGGAGGAGGGAGAGAAACGGTACACTGGTTAGATCGCAAAGCTAGGCTAATAATCAAAGCGAAAATGCTGACATTTTTAAAAAGTCTATGTTACAATGTTGTCACAATCTTTCGTCCGTCAGCCTGACGACCTCCAGCATCAGGGCAACAACACACCTCCAGCATCAGTGCAACAACAACACACCTCCAGCATCAGTGCAACAACACACCTCCATCATCAGTGCAACAACACACCTCCATCATCAGTGCAACAACACACCTCCAGCATCAGGGCAACAACACACCTCCATCATCAGGGCAACAACACACCTCCATCATCAGTGCAACAACACACCTCAGCATCAGGGCAACAACACACCTCCAGCATCAGTGCAGCAACACACCTCCAGCATCAGGGCAACAACACACCTCCAGCATCAGGGCAACAACACACCTCCAGCATCAGTGTAACAACACACCTCCAGCATTATGGCAGCACACGCCTCCATCATCAGGGCAACAACACACCTCCAGCATCAGTGCAACAACACACCTCCATCATCAGTGCAACAACACACCTCCATCATCAGTGCAACAACACACCTCCATCATCAGGGCAACAACACACCTCCAGCATCAGTGTAACACACCTCCAGCATCAGAGCAGCACCACACCTCCATCATCAGTGCAGCAACACACCTCCAGCATCAGTGCAGCACACACCTCCAGCATCAGAGCAGCACACACCTCCATCATCAGGGCAACAACACACCTCCATCATCAGGGCAACAACACACCTCCAGCATCAGTGCAACAACACACCTCCAGCATCAGGGCAACAACACACCTCCATCATCAGGGCAACAACACACCTCCAGCATCAGGGCAACAACACACCTCCATCATCAGGGCAACAACACACCTCCAGCATCAGGGCAACAACACACCTCCATCATCAGGGCAACAACACACCTCCATCATCAGTGCAACAACACACCTCCATCATCAGGGCAACAACACACCTCCAGCATCAGGGCAACAACACACCTCCAGCATCAGGGCAACAACACAAGTCGTTTGTTCCCACCAAGGTTACGATAGTTAACTAAAACTGAACTAAAACTAGGTGTGAAAAAACATTTAACTGAAATAAAAAGAACTAACTCAAATTAAATCTGTATATAAAAAATATATACAGAAAATGTCTTTAGTTTTAGTCTCTTGTCAATCTGGTCCAATCTGTCAACAGAACAAGCGTGAGGAGGCGGCGTTGGTACATGATGTTCATCGAGACGGAGATGTCTATATGACTGTGAGTCAACCCCCTTCACTCAATACCTAACTTCTTAAATCTGCCCCTGACAAATACCACCTATATTATCATCAAAAAAATACTAATACCAATAGAAACGACACTAAAACTTTAAACAATAAAAACTGAATTGAAAACACAAACGAACTGAACTAAACTGAATTGGAAAAAAAAAAAAAAAAAAAAAAAATGCCTAGTTAACCGCCAACATGAAGGTGCTTTGTGGATACAGTTTGAGAACGACTCAGTTTGCGCCATAACGCAGTTCAGCAGAACTCCTGTAGATGTGACCTGGTGTGACACAATATGAATACGAGATAGAGCTACTGGCGGTCAGGTCAGTTCTCATATCTCTCATCATGTTTTTGTGGTAATCCAGCCAAGGCGTGGACATTGAATTAACAATGACATACGGATGTCAAAATCCTACATGTATGATGCTTTTAAAACATGTTCAAATGGTAAATGGCTGCATTTATATAGCGCTTTTATCAAATGCGATTTTACAATTTTGTTCCTCACATTTGACCCATTCACTCACACATTCACACACCGATGGCGGACGCAACCATGCAAGGTGCCAACCTGCTTATCGGGAGCAGTTAGGGGTTAAGTGTCTTGCTCAAGGACACTTTGATACGCTGCCGGGAGGAGCTGGAACGGAACCGGGAACCTCCGGATTTAACAGACGACCTACCTACCTACCTACCCCTTCACACACACACACACAACACAATCACCTTCCGTCAGCCCTTCAACTACCTGATCTGGTCACTCACTCGATGTATCCTGCACTCCCTCAGAGTTCATGAGCAACGCCAGGCTGAGGATATGGCTGTCCTTCCACTGCCTGTGTAGAATATCTTTTCTACACGGCCATTTACATTTAGTCATTTAGTGGACGCTTTTATCCAAAGCGACTTACAAGTTCTGTACGACAAGTCATCAGGAAGGGCACAACTCTATCAGCTGAGTAACAATGTTCATCAAAGTGTTGAGTGCTACAGTTTAGGTTAGTTTATTAGGACAGTAAGGTTCGTTTTTTTTTTTTTTTTTTTTTTCATTTCAGATAATGGTGAAGTGTGTCTTTAGTCGACGGTGAAAGATTGGACGGGTTTCGGCTGTCCTAACTGTGGTGGGAAGTTCGTTCCACCATTGTGGGGCAAGGACAGAGAATAGGCGTCTTCTCTGTGATGACCCTCCCGGAGCTTGGATAGGAGTGGTCTGAGGCGGCCAGGTAATTCTAAAGTCTCAGAGTATCAAAAAGCTCTTGTACCATACCCAGACTAGCAATGGGCGTTTGTTTTAAAATAAACCCTGTTGAAGGGGGCAGAGCAGCTGGGTAAATCGGGGGAAAGACAAGACATCCGTGACAGACGCCCACTTGGATAACCCCCCCCCCCCCCCAGCCGCACCTACCCATGGGGTGCAGGTCGAACATGGGCGGCTGTAGCTCCGCCAGCTCGATGGCGGTGATGCCCACGGCCCAGATGTCACAGAGCTGGTTGTACCCTCCTTTCCTCTCCACGGCTGCCACCTCTGGAGCCATCCTACACGCGAGACAAGACAGCCTCTTAGCATCCTCCCTACCGGCAACGCAAACTCGGCGCCGATAGGCGAGCAGTGGGAAAACATGCACATAAAAGCACTGTAATAATTATGTCATGAAGTAGAATGCCAAAAAACCTCTCTCCCTCTTTCTCTCCCCCTCCCTCTTTCTCCATCCCCTCCTCTCCCCTGCCCCTGCCCCCCCCCCCCCCCCCCCCTCACTCCTTCTCCCCCCTCGCCTCTCTCCTCTCTCCTCCTGCCTCCCTGTTTTTGTCAACGCGGAGATATGGGGAACAGTGGCGGGCTGATGTTATAATATTATAAAGGAGCTATGGGGGAACAGTGGCGGGCTGATGTTATAATATTATAAGGAGCTATGGGGGAACAGTGGGCGGGCTGATGTTATAATATTATAAGGAGCTATGGGGGAACAGTGGCGGGGCTGATGTTATAATATTATAAGGAGCTATGGGGGAACAGTGGCGGGCTGATGTTATAATATTATAAGGAGCTATGGGGGAACAGTGGCGGGCTGATGTATATATATATAATATAATATTATAAGGAGCTCACCAGTACGGTGTTCCAATGAAGGACTTCCTCTTCGCCAGCGTGGCTGTGATCTGGGCCGACACCCCGAAATCAGCTAGAGGAGTGGAATCATGAGAGGGAAGGATGGAAGGAAGGACAGAGGAGTGGCGAGAGGGAGGGAGAGAGAGAGAGCGGAAAGGAGGAGAGCAGGAGAGGGAGGGAGAGAGTGAGGGAGGGAGGGCGAGGAAATGGAGGGACGGTGAAAGCGAGGGAGGAGAAAGAGAAATAGATATTTAGCTAATGAGAAAATGCAGACCAAATGTTATTAAAACAGGACAGAGTTGAAAAAGAGGGGCTGTGTGTGTCTTCTCACCTAGTTTCACGTAGCCATTATCTGTCAGGAGGATGTTCGCTCCCTGTCAAGACAGAAACACACAATAATGTTATTGCCACTGGTTCAGCACTATGGCACAGATAACAGCAGTGGCACCGAGCCATGACAATTTTACACAACTGGTTGGACTGGTTTCACAGTTGTAGTTTCAGGCACGTTGAAGCATAACGTCGTCAAATATGAATGATTTATGGTGTCAAATATAGTGATTTATACAGCAGCGCCAACTGTAGCTGCAACGGAGTTCTTTTCTAATGTCGCTGTAACAAAATAATTAACACACGCGTGCGTCCCAGTACTAGTCAAGAATCTCACCTTGATGTCTCTGTGCATTTTGCCTTTGTTGTGTAGATAATACAAACCCTGCAATAACAAACACAAAGACGTCAGAAGAATCACAGATGACTATATACGAATGATACCCTGATAATAGATAACAGATAATGGAGTATCTGACGCAACAGCAAGGTCAAAAGAATGCAATGTACACTGAACAGCAAAACATAATAAAAATGAATAGAAAAATAAGCGGCGTAGGTGGAGAGCAGCTTAGCATTAGAGGCTCAAGAGTCCTGCCTCTAGACCCCTCTTCTCACTGCTTTCTATTAAACCCCATCCATCCTTGTGTGTTTTGTGTCACGCTTATTAATCCAATGTATTATTATTATTATTATTATTATTATTATTATTATTATTATTATTATTATTATTATTATTATTATTATTATTATTATTATTATTATTGACTATAGTAGCAGATGTGTTGGTGTGGCATTATGCAGACTTGACATTATGTAGACTGGCATTATGTAGACTTGGCATTATGCAGACTGGACATTATGTGAACTGGACATTATGTAGACTGGCATTATGTAGACTGGACATTATGTAGACTGGACATTATGTGAACTGGACATTATGTAGACTGGACATTATGTAGACTGGACATTATGTAGACTGGACATTATGTAGACGGGACATTATGTAGACGGGACATTATGTAGACGGGACATTATGTAGACTGGACATTATGTGAACTGGACATTATGTAGATTTGACATTATGTAGACTTGACATGTGAACTGGACATTATGTAGACTGGACATTATGTAGACTGGACATTATGTGAACTGGATATTATGTAGACTGGACATTATGTACACTTGACATGTGAACTGGACATTATGTAGACTTGACATTATGTAGACTGGAAATTATGTGAACTGGACATTATGTAGACTTGACATTATGTAGACTTGACATGTGAACTGGACATTATGTAGACTTGACATTATGTAGACTTGACATTATGTAGACTGGACATTATGTGAACTGGACATTATGTAGACTTGACATTATGTAGACTTGACATTATGTAGACTTGACATTATGTAGACTGGACATTATGTGAACTGGACATTATGTAGACTTGACATTATGTAGACTGGACATTATGTAGACTGGACATTATGTGAACTGGACATTATGTAGACTTGACATTATGTAGACTGGACATTATGTAGACTGGACATTATGTGAACTGGACATTATGTAGACTTGACATTATGTAGACTGGACATTATGACTGACAGTACAGCTGGTTAACTTTACACACCTGGAGGGTCTCCCGGGACATATAGGCTATCTGCGACTCTGACAAAGGTCCAGTTACTAGAGAGAGAGAGAGAGAGAGAGAGAGAGAGAGAGAGAGAGAGAGAGAGAGAGAGAGAATGGGGGAGAGAAATGGGAGGAAGGAAAATGTTATGCAAGGAAAAGCAAAAGAAGAGAATGGGAGAATAAAAGAAAAGAGAAGAGAAAGTGGGGTGACAGAGGACAGTTTAAAAACAAGACATTTGCAAGTCAGTAATCTTCAAATTGAGTTGAGTTGAGTGAGAGCAATAGAGGGGGACAGCGTGTGTGTGTGTGTGTGTGTGTGTGTTACCGTGATATATATCCTGTAGTGACCCTCCTCCACAGTATTCCATGCTGATCCATAATTTATCTCTCCTAAAGAAACACAGCAATGATATACCGTCAGTAGTCTCACTATCTCTCTCTCTCTCTTACACTCACAATCATACACCATCTCTCTATAAAACAAACACACACACACCTTAAAGATTTATATCACGATATATTTAGAAATGGACAATAAGGGTATATATATCGCAGTATATTTAGTTTTCTTAATATATATAAAAACGAATACAATTATTTAGGTGCCGTAAAAGACTAGGATGGTAACAATTTATTCTGTGCATGACTGCATGTGCACAAACACACACACACGCACAAGAGAGAAGGAGAATTGGCGTATAGCAGACTTAATGCTTTTAGAATATTTCAGCTAATGAAGTGACATATTTATTACCATTAACTATCCAGTTTTTATGGAGTAACGTTTGGCTACTCGCTCGACATTGCTTGCAGATAATAGTTTTCTGCTCAATGTCCATGTACTTTTTAAACCCAAACCACATCCAGATGATGGACAAAGCACCTTTCTTTCAAACTAAGTATTCTTCATTTCGGGAACAGGAGCTTCCGATTTTATGAGTTTATGATCTATTTTTTTTTTACATTTGTAAAAAAAAAATCAAGGAGCCTAAAAGTTGCCTTCTACCGGTACATCCGGTAGAGTAAAATCTCTACCATGGCACAGATTTCTACCGGTATACCAGTTCAACCGTTATACCGCCCACCCTACACCCCCCCTCTATCTCACAACACAGACACCAAGAAGGGGGTCTTTCTGTGTGGAGTTAGCATGTTGTCGCCGTGTTTACATGAGTTCCTCTGGGTTATCTGGTCTCCCCCCACATCATAAAGAAGACACGCATGCATGTTAGGTATATCCTGCCATAGCCATAGGGAGGTGTAGTCTGACGTCACTGGTTGTTCCACCCGTATAGGGATTTATCATTGGGAAAATGGATTATCGGCTATTAGAATAGAATAGAATAGATCTTTATTTGTCATTGTTGGTACAACGAAATTTGTTAGGAACATCACCACTGGCATACAACATAAGATATAACATGTGCAAAATAATAATGTCAATAATAATAGTAATATAGTAATAAAGTAATAGAGTATCAATGTCCCAATGTCCCAATATATAACATACCATCATTGTCCAAGTGCATCTAGTGCTTGTGCAAATACATTTATAATATAAATATTTCAGTCCAGTGAGTTGATGGAAGGAGGGGGGGGGGGGGGGGGGGGGCGTTGACTTGCAAAGGATGAAGTATTGTATAGTGCAGCAATGCAAGTCCGGTTCACAGTTATTATTGTAACAATTCTGCCGCATGGAAATTGAAAAGCTTTACATATTTGCACAAAATAAGTCCCTTCTATCACTAACATTATTGTTTAAAAAATGTTGGTTGAAATAATATTTCGTGATATTTTTTTATGATTAATTGTGAATATTTTCACGTTGAGCTATAGATTGTGGATGAATAAGCACAGAAAGGTACACCATGCCAATGTTAATGCTTTATTTGTTTTAAACGAGGCGATTTAGCAATGGGCAACGGGGAATACATTGCGTTGGACAGAGGGTGGAACACGAAAAACGGCAATGACGTAACCATCACACCGCCCTATTGCCCTTGACCAAGGGTACTGGCATTACAACTGGCTGCCCACTGCTCCTAAAATAGTTAGGATGGGTCAAACCGAGCACGAATTTCCCCCAACGAGCACGAATTTCCCCAAGGGGATTAATAAAAGTATACATACTGTACATACATACTGTAACTGAGGGGTACAATTCCCTGACTGTATTACTAGATATGATACTTACTACCACTACCTTTGTACTTAATATTCGGCCACCCAGTACACGGCATAAATATATTATCATGAACACTCTCACGTAGATGAAACGGATCCAACACAAATGTACGAATTAGAAACAAGTCTTTATTGCCTACACAGCGATGGTGTGTAGACTAAACACTTAATCACTTAATTACATTTATGAATTGAAATAGTATGCACTTTTATGGCAAGGAGTATTCGTCGGTATATCAATAGATAATGTCCAATCTCTGAAGGCGCAGGTGGTAAATATACGACCTGGAATAGTTAAGGAATAACAGCAATGATACTTTAATGATTGTAGGCTGGATACACTAGAGGGGGTTAATCCGGTCGCTTGTAAGCCGACAGGAGTAGGAGGGGGGGGGGGGGGTAGAATCCAGCTGCCTCGTCCGGCCAAGGGTATCCCAGGAGAACCCACTGTAGTGCCGTTCAATGCGCCGGCGATCCTTGGACCACAGATGAAAGCAGGTGGACTCTTTGTGGGCCGGCTCTCTCCGGTCCACGGGGGAGAGATGTGGAGAGACCTCGTCTTGCAGAGCGTCTCCTCACCTTGTGTCCTCTCCAGGGGGGGGGGTTCCAACACACGGTAGTGTCGGGGATCTTTATCCATAGAATAATCAAAGTATCCAAAGCATAATCCGTGCCTGGGAAGGCGGGCTGTCGTCGGTAGAATAATCCGGTATACAGGTCCACTCGCTCGTCGGCTCTGGGGCTCCTCGGGTGCAGCTTCACATAGGGTCAACCACCCTGGGTAAGCAGCCAGTTCTCTGCCTGAAACGATGGGGTACTGACTACGGTAGTATTCTCACCGCACGAAGCACTATATATTAACAGACTATTATTAGCTTAATAGACTACGTCCAACTCGACGATATAGTGCCAAATATGACTATTCAAATATTAATATACACGATGTCTCAATACCGATGGTAGGCGAACTTGGCCTTACTCCCCACACGTGGCATCGCGGGGAGGCTTTACGTCTGTGACTCTATTGGAGGGTAAGAAACTGGACTGAAAAGAAAGTCCTACTTTAGTAGCGCAGTATATATACGCACTATGAACAAATAGTCCCATTAGTGGTGCGGTAGCCAAATTCCTACGCGGAACTAGGACTTGTTCGTACATGTCGAGCGGTACGTTTGAACTGGGTCTGAGGGGTATGGCAGCCTGGCACCAAGGTCTCGACCAATAGTAGAATGGAGACTATTATGGGATGTTCAGTAGGCTAGAATGGATATTCAATGCATATTGTACAAGGAATATACAAGGGATATCAGGGAATATTAGAGAATATACAAATACAATTAAATATATATATAAATAAATATATATATTCGGTTTAATCTGGCCCTTCACAACACATACTGTACACACACTTACCGGAGATAGCTGCCGAAGTAGGCTACGATGTTGGAGTGTTTACAGTCCTTCATCATAATGATCTCCTGCTGGACCACCGCAAAGTCCTCGCCTGTCACACGCACACGCACACACACACACACACTTCATTATTGTAATGGTAGCTCACATGCCTGTAAAGAGCTTTTATCACAGGTCCATTAAGGAAGAAAACGCGGTGAAACAGCATATAGTATGTAATTTAGTAGATCCTTTAGTAGAACATATAAGTGTCAGTCACTATTAAACGATTGGAAATAGCAACGCTGTGTCTATATTTCACGTTTTACGCAGCCTGGATTTCACTGCAATCAATCAAACCTCTGGCTATAGTCCTGAAAACTAGGGTTGATAACATCATTCGGACACAGGGGGCACAGAAATACACACTTTAGGCTAGTAGCGCTGCTACTTCCAGTCCTCAGTTACCGACACTTACTACATGTCTACCTGAGGCTCCATGAAATTACATGTATGTATGTTGTTTTGTGGTGTTACCTTCCTTTAAAGATCCACATTTAGCAAACAGAATGGAAATAAACAGAACAGAACAGGAGCAACACAGGACCGAGCAGGAACAACTGTACGGTGATGAGGACATCCAGTGTGACAGGGCAAGGAGGGGTTACAGACACACCGTCATAACCATGTCACTATAGATAACAACCACCACACATAGCCTACGTGCATAACAGCTGATCCTAGGTAAGCACCTGTCCCTAAAAGTCCATACTTTTGGTGCTAATTATTTTCAGCAACGAAACGGAACAAGAATAGCCTGCCGCGGTTTCAAGCACACACACGCACAAACACAAACACAAACACACACACACAACATAATAAGCAATCAGCAACTGAAAAGGGAAGCCTTTAAAGTCCCATCATGACACTCCCTCCTTGTCTTCTAGAACCGTGTCATGTTTGAGAGGTCAGCTCTCTAATTGGCCAACATATCCTTCCATCACAGGTCAAGTCAAAAGGTCCAGACATTCAAATTGGAGGGCGGAACAGACGGAACCGTAAAAGGGTGGAACACTTTGTGGGAAAAGGTGATGATAACATGAGATCCGTTCACCAGAGAGGTTCCACTCAGATGGTCCATGGTGGTCAGCATGAACGGATCTCAAGTTAACGACAGAGCACAGGACAGGTACTGTATGGCCACTGCCATTTCAATGGCAGCCATGCAAGCTCCACAACCCTGCTCCATGACTGTTGACAAGTAGTTCTGAACCAGCTGATTTTTCCACACAAAAGAATTTGAATTTTTAAAAATCATAAAATCTGTTATGGATTGTTGCAAGAGCAGCAGCATGGCACCCATAATACAGGCCGGCCAAACGATCTCCATTAAAAGCTACAGTAAGTTTTGACTGCAGGGTGCGCTGTGAGACACATAGAGGCCACAGTCTACCAGCTTCGCCTACTTTCAGATTTTCTTGAAAACTATATTTCACTTTGGAAACACGTTCTCCTTTTCAGCAACAAATTAAAGACAGAAAAACAACATATCGCAAGGCTCTAAACTGCTCTGAAACGAATTAATTTAGTTTGACAGTCATCAGAGCCACACTGAATCCTTGTATTTAGTTAATTACAGCTCAATGAAATGATGTAGATGAAACATTTTTGATAAGGATTGCAATAGGGATTGCAATTTTTTTTCCCATCTACATCATTTCATTGAGCTGGTGGCCATATTCAAACACATAACGCATATCAATAACGGTCAAACTAAATGAAAGCATGCAAAACAGTTTAGAGTCTGTGACGTGTCCCTTTTTTTTTTACCGTCTTAAAATGTTATTTCTACCAAATATACAAACTATGGTCATGTAAGGTTTTACACTATTTTTTTTGTTCTGTCCATTAGCTTATGGAAATGTGCCTGTTTTTACAACCATTGCTAATGAGAGTCAGGATGAAATCCTGAATACCAGTGGCTATGGATCATAATCAGGACAACTAATGAGGTTGAGATGTGATCATTGAACTCAACGCTGGTCTGCATGCTGCTGAAAAGTTAAAGTGTTCCACACAAATGCAATGCTTTCTCCTTTCCTTGGCTTGCTGCTCGTTGACTTTTCCTGACCATAAGGAGAAGTTCAGGAAATCTTTTAAATAGGACCCAAAACCAATTCTGGTGATTAATCATAGACTAACCAAGCAAACAGCAAAAAGCCTGTAGCAACTCCCCTAAACTATTTCTTCCAGCCTATGTCATACTCTAATATCACCATAATTAATTTTTTATATTTGGAGACTCATTCTAATCTTTTTTTTTTGTATCCACTTTTTCTCCCCATTTTTCTATTTTTCTCCCATCCCAATTTTCGTATTATCCAATTCTTCCCTCTCCTGTCTCGAACATTGCTAGACTATGCCTCCCACTGGTCGGCTGTAGCGAGGACAGAAGCCTTGCATCACGTGTCCCCTCCGGTACACGAGGAGGCAGCCTGTCGCATCACTTCCTGCTTCCACCGCACCGGCGTCACCAAACCGACCTGTAGGAGTCACTGTCCACAACGTCCAATCCCCACCCACCGGCTTTCCCACCCTCTAACACTTGCCAATTGTGTTAGTATGAACGACCGGCCAGCCGGTAGCAACGCCGAGAGCTGGGCTCGAACCCAGCGTCTCCTGCGTTAGTGGCGAGCGCCTTGCCCACTGCGCCAATCAGCCGCCAGACTCATTCTAATCTTGACACAACCCCCATCAGAGTCCTGAGTCGACCTTTGTAAAACAGTGTTTTAGACATATTGAGGTCAGCCCGTGGCTTAGTGCTCAGCTGCTAAGCACTGAGACCATCTTTGTCCATTGACTTAATAATGAAACTGGTTGCTCCGAAGGCCATGATACTCATCAACATTTCCAGACAACGTAGACGGCAAATATGATGCAACTATACTTTCATTCCCACAATGTGACCCACACTGATTTTGCGCCGTTTGCAGCTTCTCATCCCACACCGTCTTAAAAAGCTGTCCGTGTTCCAGTATCATGGCCTCGAGGTGCCAGCCAGGCCGGGTAGGGGCTCTCAAACCTTTTCATGTCACAAATTGATATGTAATAGGTCAGGGACCCCCATTTGATAGGAGTTTGTCACAGGGGACCCCCATCTGAGAAGATACTTGTTGTTAGATGTGATTTAGTCCCAAATTCCATTACGGTCTTCTTAATGTATGTATGTGGGGGAGATGAGAGAACAGTGGGCAGAGTAAAACCTACGGTGTTATGGTCATTCTTGTACATTCTCTCATTGTGCCAACTTATACCATTACTCATTTTGGCCGGGGACCCCCTGGAACCCCCTCTCAAGGACCCCTGGGAGTCCCCCGAACCTCACTTTGAAAATCACTGATGCAGGGTAAAGCAGTGGGGTGGCGGCAGTGCAGGGGGTGAGGGGACCCAGCTTACCCAGAGGAGAGGACATGATCACTAGCAGAGGAAGCAGAGGAAGAACAAAAGAGACGGATGAGCTGGAAAAAAGAATCGGCGGTCCAGCAGAGCAAGATGATCTCATCGTGGATGGGAAGATCATCTGGATCCTGCAGGATTAACGTAGGCCTACACTGGATTCGTAGATGGAAACCGTTTTCTGGGGGGGGGGGGGGGTCACGTGGCATTGCTAAATTTAGAGTCAATCTCGGTCTAAAGTGACGAGCAGCAAATACTTCATATTGTCGGATGGGTATGTAAATGAGGAAAGCTATAGGAGCTAGGAGTCCGAATCGAACCGGGAACCTTCTGATTACCAGACGACCGCTCTCTCCCTCCTGAGCCACTGTCACTGAGGAGCTGGAGGGGCTGCCCCGTGTTTTCGTCCATCATGCTAGCGAGGTGAAGACAGCAACGGGTGGACGAGAGCCCAGCTATCTGTGATAACGGCAACAAAAGAAACGTTGCCACTAAAGAGGATATTGACACTGTAAACAGATTAGCACCTGCTCTGGCAGAACACACCTGCGTTGACATTCTTTGGCGCACGCGTCGTTTTTTGTTTTGAACTCCAGCAATGAGAGATTGGGGCTTTAAGACACAAAATATATTCCAGTGGGGACTTGTGTGTCATATCACCACCAGTGCCCCGGTTCCCGACATCTGCCTCGCTGCCCTGCATAACTGGCATTCCCAGTTGGCCAATAAGATGATCCACTGGCTTGCATCACTCCCAGTCAGACAGACAATGAAGGACGTTGCAGACGAAGCCCGGGCCGGTACTACAGGTGTTGCCGGTAGACCTTAAGCCACTCTGTTGAACAAAGGCTCTGTTCCCAAGCAGTGCCTGCCTGGCCCGTTTGAACTACACGTGTATGCTACACCGTAGTGTTGTCAAAAAATATCGAAAAATCGATACATATCGATTCTGAATATTTAAAACGGTTTCAATACTCATTTCCCGCAACATCGATATTTAATTATTCATAAAAATAATTTTAATTCTTTTTTTTTTGTATAAGGAAGTTGCATTGTTCATTTCAATACCTGTAATAGTACAGTAGTCCACACACACACACACACACATTCAGTTAAGTCGGAATATGACTGTAATAACAGTTCAGTTTGTCAGGTACATGCAACACAGATTACAGTGTTTGTTTACATCTGTCTGCTTGAGAAAATACCATGTTATGCAATAAAAATGATTGAAGTGAGATGAACAGTTATTTTTAAATGTGTGATCTAAAGATAAACAAAGGGTTTTAAAAGTGTTATATTTATCTTCTCTTATAGTACCAGAGAGAAGGTGAGGAGAATCAACCAGCAACAAAAGCAAAATGTCTCTATAAAAAAAAAACTAATTTTTTATTATTATTATTTTTTTTACATTTTAAGATTGAACCTTTTCCCCTGTGGTATCGAAAATGGTATCGAATATCGACACTTTTCAAGGTATCGTATCGAAGTTCGAAATTCCAGTATCGTGACAACACTAGAACAGCCTCACTCCTACACACCTGCAGCACCACCGGCCAAGAGCCAAGAGCCAAGAGCCATGGCACGCCACTCCCTGTGCTCGCTTGCTGCCTAATTCTAGTATAAACAGGCTTTCTACACAGAGGGACTGCTAAACCAGTTGACAACAATGACAGTTGAAAAAAGGCTCTGTAAAGTATTTGAGAAGAATGGACCTGTCTCAAACCCTGCCCTCTTTTCTTGATCCTCCAATCACAACTGTCGCTTACCTCGGACAAACCAAGTTTGTCCGAGGTAAGCGACAGTTGTGATTGGAGGATCAAGAAAAGGGGCAGGGTTTGAGACAGGTCTATTAGGTGCACTAGTCCCTCTGTACATAAGCGTAGGACAACAAGGCCCCTCTGACCTAGCTCCTTACGTGACTGTGATGTGCAGGCCAGGGGCTGGCTTTTTAATACACAGTCACTCTCAGCCATGTTGCTACCAGGTTCGTTTGGTGCACCAAGCACTGCTTCCCAGCTCGGGGTGGGTCAAAAATATATCAGATATAAATTTCAAATGTACCCAGCGTACAATATGGGTTTCACACAGCGAGGCGCTGGGGTCTGGAAGCTCGGAGTTGCTAATAAACAGTTTAAATCATTGTTACAAAACGAGTGGTACTCAAGAGAGAGCCGTGTATTTCCGCCGTTGGTGTCACAGCGCATGCGCAGCTCTGTGATGCCGCGTTCACGTTACGTAAGAAGCGGAAGAACCAGAGGACATCTCTTTGCTACAACTAGGAAGCCTTCACGCGTTGACTCGATGAAACGCCCACATCCATACTGTCGCAATTCGTGACGCGAAGTGGGAGATATCGGGGTCTATAAAAAAAAATCCCATATGTCCTAATAGGAATTACCACTAGGAGGCTGACGTGAATGGTTTTTCCCAGTTCTTCTGCTTCTTACGTAACGTGAACGCGGCATCACAGAGCTGCGCATGCGCTGTGACACCAACGGCGGAAATACACGGCTCGCTCTGAGTACCACTCGTTTTGTAACAATGATTTAAAATGTTTATTAGCAACTCCGAGCTTCCAGACCCCAGCGCCTCGCTGTGTGAAACCCATATTGTACGCTGGGTACATTTGAAATTCATATCTGATATATATTTTTGACCCACCCCGAGCTGGGAAGCAGTGCTTGGTGCTCCAAACGAGCCTGGTAGCAACATAACTGAGAGTGACTGTGTATTAAAAAGCCAGCCCCTGGCCTGCACATCACAGTCACGTAAGGGGCTACCTCTGACCATGCTATTGACGTGCCTCCATCATAAGAGGGAGAGAGAGAGAGAGAGAGAGAGAGAGAGAGAGAGAGAGAGAGAGAGAGAGAGAGAGAGAGAGAGAGAGAGTTTGTCTGTCTGTGTGTTTGTGTGAAAAAGAGAACAGGTTTAGAAAGAACAGATAGAGACATGCTTTCAGTCCTCCTACATTAAGGTTGAGAGGAGGCTAGGCACGACACAAAAGAGAGAGAGAGAGAGAGAGAGAGAGAGAGAGAGAGAGAGAGAGAGAATAGAGAACCTATGTCAATCAACATATCATCATGTCAATATGACTCAATCACTAGACCGATTGAAACAACACCAAAGTAAATAATATAAAAAGTTATAAAAAGAGAGAGAGTGCATGTGTATTTTGATGGTCAGATCCTAAGTTTGTATCAAACATGGAAATTGTGGGAGAAATATATACTGTATATATTATATATATATACATGTATAAATTATATACATTTAATATTACGAGACACTCCAGGCCGCCTTCATTGCTGCTTGGCTTCCATGTCTCAGTGGATAGAATATAAACTGACACCATGTGTACAAAGAGAGACAGACATTCATGTTTACACAGGTAGTAGTAACGTTAGTAGTTAGTAGTTATGTCGGGCAGGAAATCCTAAGTGTGGGATGGTTTTGAGACCCAAGAAGGTGACATCATGCAAACTCTGCGAGAGAGAGAGACACTCAGCCCTCCCATTCCTTACTATTGTAGCTTGGCGAAAATGAAACATATCTCTCCGCTTTTCTCCGCTGTGAGCGTTTCCAGGGTTAGTTTAACTGTTTTAGTGTTACTTTACCAGCTAACTTTAGTTTTTACCATGGCATACAGGGATGGCGAGGATGCCGTTGCCGGCAGAGTTTTCACTACACATAGAAACAGGGCAACTCGCGAGAGGAGTTGTCGCAGGGCTGTCAAATGCAGGGCTGAATGTCATAGATGTCATAGCTTCTAATATTGGAGTTCCGCGCTGGTCTGTGTGCATTATGAAATGACAATTGCGAGAATTTTCAGATATATTGGACAATATTAGCCCGTTACTGATACATCACTGTAGCTTGTTGTTGTTCTAATAAAACATGTTGATAAATTAGACATTGTTCTTATTTTAGGCAGACGGCTTGCAACTTTTTTATCTACCCGTTCTCAAGATGCCAAAATGTGACATCGATTGATCTAACGTGAGTTCGGTACTAGGGATGGGTACCGAATTCGGTACTTTTGAGGTACCGAACCGAAACACGTCGGTACTACCGAGTATCGAATCAAGTGAGAAACCGAGAGAAAAAAAAAAAAAAAAAAAAAAAAAAAAAAATTTACTTTTTTTTTTCTTACTTTTTTCTTTTCATGTCAACGTTCACACGCACAATATATGCTTACCTAGGATTTGACTTGATTCAACAACAAAGCAGTCGGAGCAATGACAAGCCGAAAACTGTCGAAATTGTAGTTATTTGAAGTTTGGATTTTTTTTTTACGACTGAGGTAGGTAAATTAAATTTCTTGATACTAAAGTACCGAAAAAAGGTACCGTTGGGTACCGGTATCGATTCACAGGTACCGGTATCGGTTCAAATGTGAAAGGTACCCATCCCTATTCGGTACCCAGCCCTACTGTTCAGTGCAGCACTCAAGAGAGCATTTGCACCAAGGGCTTTGGTTTTTCAAGGTATTGGAAGCAGAAAAGGTTAGCATGTGATGCTAGCAGCAGTGCTGCCGGAAGTCAGTGGGCGTATGAAGCACGACGTGACTTTCAGAGACATGCTTCAGAGAGACATGCTTCATGGATCCTGTTCCTTTCATCCGTGAACCTGACGTGCAAGAAGCAAGCGGAGAGAGGGGGAAGGGGGAGCGTAAAGGAAACCCAGGGGAGGAAATGGATGGAGAGAAGCGGAGGAAGGAGGAGGCAAACGGTGAGAAAAGAAGGAAAGGAAAGAGTGATAGAGAGGAAGAGGGGGAACAGGAGAGAGGCTGAAAAAGAAGGGAGCAAAGTAGGACTAGACAGATATACTGGACGATATTAGCCTGTTACTGACACATCACTGCTTGTTGTTGTTCTAATAAAACATGTTGATAAATTAGACATTGGGGCCTCATTCATGAAGCGATATGAGAACAGATTTCATTCTTAACTAGCATTTCCTCTTATTCTTGCTTTTCTCTCAGGCAAGACCAAATTCTAAGAGTTGTCGAGAGCACTCTTACCCAGATGAGAAACATTTAAAAAAGCCTACCATTCATAATAATAATAATACATCAGATATATATAGCGCTTTTCCTAATGCTCAAAGACAGTTTTAGTAGATCAAATAAAAATATATATACAAAAAGGTGAGAGGAAGGAGTTCATGGGTTGAAAGCAAACATTAGTCAATTGCCCCCAAATACAGTACCCCCAAATACAACTTTATAAACCCATAACTTTTCAATAATAATAATAATTATTATAACTTATTGCGTGCGTTCTGCTTCTGAAATGGATTGTATATTGCTGTTAGAACAGTTAGATGCTGGCTGCCCAGGCCGTACGCATAGAACGCATATTTACAACCTCCCCTCCCCTCCCCTCCCCTCTCTCCTCTCCTCTCCCCTCTTCTCTTCTCTGCTCCACACCTACAAGTTCTGAGCACACTAGGAGTGCAGGGACCTTTCAGAGAGAGATGACTGTCATCTCTCTCTGAAAGGAGAGAGCATAGGATCATCAGCGGTATATACATATCAGTATACTGCGCGATTGGTTCTTGACAAGCCTGCAGTCGTTCAGTATTGACAAAGCCTACTTTGCTGGAACGATTTATTTCGTACTATACAGTATAAGTACAAGTATAAGTCTTTATTTGTCATCAGATTAACACACACAGGGCGGCTAGGTGGTGCAGTGGGCAAGGCGCTCACCACCAATGCAGGAGACGCTGGGTTCGAGCCCAGCTCTCCGCATTGCTATCAGCTTGGCTGGTTGTTCATACTAATACAATTGGCAGTATTGGGGGGTGGGAAGCTGATGGGTGGGGATCGGACGTTGTGGACAGCGACTCCTACAGGTCGGTTGTGCGCCTGCGCAGCAGAATCAGGAAGCGACTGGGGCGGCGTGCCCTCCAAACGCAGACCCCCGACGCTGAGAGATCGCGCTGTGCAGGTGAAAAGATGCGACTGCTGCTTCCTCGAGTACCGGAGGGGACACGTGATGTAAGGCTTAGTCCACATTGCAGCCGGCTTGTGGGAGGCATGGCCTAACAGCGTTCGAGACAGGGGAGGGTAGAATTGGACGATACGAAATTGGGATGAGAGAAAAATTGAAAATGGGAGAAAAAGTAGAAAAAAAAAAAAAGAACACCACACACACATACGTGATGAGCGACCCACAGGAACTCATTTTGAGATCAGTCGGAAATCACTTCCTGTTGAATATATCAGACAGGGATCAGATGCCGAACCACGGCTGTTTTACACACACCTCATTCGCCTTATAAGGAGATGGCGGGCGTGTCTGTATGCAAATGAATTGAGCGCGAACATGCATTTCAGTTTAAGAATGAGTGGGATTCATCATGAAGACACCTGGGTAAGCACAGATTTTGACGTTAAAAATGGCTTGATGAATGTGGCGGTGGCTTTTCTTATTGTTCTCTTAACAGACAGGTAAGCAAGAATATAAGAAAAATAATAAGAGAGTATTGGTGAATGAGGCCCATTGTTCTTATTTTAGGCAGACGGCTTCCATTTGAGAAACAACAAACATTCTCTTATCTTTCCTAACTTTCCTGAGAGAGAGACGGAGAGAGATAGCGATAGCGATAGAGATAGAGGAGACGGAACTCACCAGGTTCCAGCTTGATGACTTTGATGGCAGCCAGCTCTCCTGTGTTGACATTACGGGCCTGAGAGGGGGAACACAGAGAGAGAGGGACAGAGAGAGAGAGACAGAGGGGTTAGTTTTTCTCCTCTAATCCTGAAGACTTGACATTTTGGACGTGTGAGGTTTCTACAAGACATCGACACTAGCTTCTAAAAATAAACTACTGAGCAGCAGTATGCAGTATTTACATTAGGGGGCTGGGCAGGAATTATACATGAAATCTACATGAATAAAATATGGCCTTTCAGAATAGAAGTGTGTGTGTGTGTGTGTGTGTGTGTGTGTGTGTGTGTGTGTGTGTGTGTGTGTGTGTGTGTGTGTGTGTGTGTGTGTGTGTGTGTGTGTGTGTGTGTGTGTGTAATTTTATACAGATTCTCAAAATCCATTCAATACAAATCTTGCCAGGCGGTCAGAGGATCCAGAAAAACATCCAGCCGAACACAAGTTTCACACAGAACTACAAGCAGTGACGCACCAAAGGCAGGAGGGAGAAAGATCCAAACTTGTGAAGAATTTGGCCAAGTTAGCCGCCTGCCTGAACATAGCCTTAAGTGCAGATAACAAGACGTTAGTGAGATTTCATCATGCGCCAGAGCATTTACCAGCACAGTTAAAGGGGCACTTCACCAAAAAAACAATGCTGATTTATTTTGCACATAATCTCACACACATCCAAAAACAGTTTTGCACACATTAACTTAGTTTGACAGCTATTGAGGGTACATTTGTTTGAAATTATAGCAATACCTTGTCTTATAGACACTGCTACCTTATAATTTCACTAAGCTGTAATTAACACAAAACAAGATGACATCACTGGTGGCCATATTCAAATAGTTTTACTCTCAATAACTGTCAAACTAGATTAATGTGTGCAAAACTGTTTAGTTTTGGGATGTGTGTGAGATTATGTGCAAAATAAATCAGCATTGTTTTCCGATAAAATAACCCCTATAATAATATGAAGAACTGGAAGATGTTTGTTATCATGAAGTAGCTGGATGGACATTAATGAAAAGGTGACATTAAGGACAAAATCTTTATAAAAGATAGAAATACAAGGAAGCATTGACTTGACACGTGTCTACTGGGAAATTATTACAAAGCGGTCGTGGACCTTTAGCCGGTTTTAGATCGATTAAGGTCCAGGAGGACACCTTTTTGATTAATCTATTTGGCTTGATTCTATTGTTTTTCTATATATAGTGGGGCTAGCCATATCACTTTACTTTTCAGATTTTAACCAATAGCCGACAAACATAAAATAGGCCAATCCATTTTCACAACACACGTTGTCCCAGATTGAATAGTATATAGGCTAAATGATCCCCTGCTAATACAAAGGTATCAGAACTAGTGATGCACCGATGTGAAAATTGTGGTTGATACCGATAACAGATATTAATATTGCTGTTCTGGCCGATACCGATATTTACCGATGTCGATATCTCTGTATAGAAAACACTTTTTTTATGATAACCAAATAAAGAGGTATTTTCCAAAAAGCATTTTCTTTGTACTTTTGTAACTTATTCTCAGAAATGACTGATATTTTGAAACTAAAGTAAAAAATTAAAAATAAAATAAAGATAATATTATTATATCGGTTCATATCGGCCCTATCTTGATATCGGACCGATACCAATGTGTAAAAAAACTGCCATATCGGCCGATATTATATCGGCGGCCGATATATCATGCATCACTAATCAGAACCTTGACCTGTTCTGCCAATGCTAACATATAGCCTCTACTGCAAGAGTTTTCAATATAGGCCCATATAACACACGTTTTTCCCCATTTGTCTGACAAACTGAAATTCCGTAAGTCCTAGTGGAAAGTTTAAACCCTGGTGTGCGTGTGTGTGTGTCAGGTGGCATGTATCAATGCAGCTCTATATCTGACATAGACCCCTATAATTGAGAAAGAGGAAAAACACGAGACAAAAAAAGTAATATTTGTTATCATTACAAAACATTACAATTTGGGGACAGCAAGACCAATACTGAAACATAAAGAAAATATTAGGCTATTAGGAGAGTGTGACTTGAATTGATATACAGCCAAATGAAAAATAGCTTCATATCAGCCCTGGCTGTGCTTTAGAGATAGCAAACAAGGAATGTGTGTTTTTTTTGCGAATCAATCTGAACTAGGGATGCCCTCCTGGTCACGTTTTTTTTGCCACAGATACCGATCACCGCTCGTCTATGAACCCATATCGGGCGATACACCGCCAATACCGATCGTTTTTGGTTTTGTTATAGCAGCTGCCAGTATTATACTGTAGGTCTGACACAGGCCTTCTCAAAGTCCGGACTCTGGTCCAGATCCGGACCGAACCACAACTGTCTCTGGAGTCTGGACTCTGAGCAAATTATACTTTTCATATGTATAATCTTATCTGTATTATCTGCGAGACATCGCCCAACGAGTCAAAATTCTCCGCTATCTCAACTGCAAGCAGCGTCCACTCACTGTCTGTATGTGTCTGTCTAGTGTCTACTCTGCTTTGGTCCAATCACATCCCCCCACCCACAGTGTGTGAATCAGAGGCAGAGTAGGGCGGGTCTTCACGGAATGCTTGTTGTCTCTCAGCGACCTGGGGCAGTGTAGCGTATGGGTTAGCAAGGCTCAATGTGCGAGAATAGTCTGTCATCTCGACCATAGATATATATCTATGGTCTCGACTACACTTACTCCCTCTCATGCTCGCTCGCTCGCACACACATGCTTTCTCTCTCACACACAGTTCGCTCTCTCATGCTCTCATAATAATAATTATAATAATTAATAATAATAATTTAGGACCTGCTCAGAGGTCATTAATCGGCATGCATGCGATGCATGTATGCGATTCGTCTCTGCGATTAACCCATCCCGTCGTCCTTCCCCCCCAAGGGCAGCCGGGAGCAGACAGGCGCAACGTGAGCCGCGCCAGGGGACCAATCCAAGTGCTCCTGTCAGTCTTCGTCAAGGACGCCACAGCGTTAGCGATCTTGTTGTTGTGCATGTTTTTCCATTGGGTTTATCTTATCGGGGGGGGGGGGGGGAGGGGGGACCCTTGCGAGCACGGGGAGAACATGCAAACTCCACACAGAAAGGCATGGGAGATACCCCACCTGGGTAACTGGCATCATGGAAACCTGGTCCCCAAGCGGGAATCGAACCCTGGACCTTCTTGCTGTGAGGCGACAGTGTTTAACCACTACACCACCGTGCCGCCTCTCATTCCAACTCCGCTGAGAATTGGATCATGTTTTTCGCACACGTCGTCATCGATCGGTTTTCGCAATCGGCGACTAGAAAGCCTTGTCGGAATTCCCCAATCTCATATTTATACTGAATATGGCCGATCGATCGGGGCATCCCTAATGATCTCAACGGTTAAGTTGGTGTATTCCAATCATGCTTCATGAACTCTTAAGGCAGAAATAACTGTACTTTGGGCTGCAATGTGACAACCAGGAAGCTCTCGGTTCCTAAAAGGAACGCGTGTACCGTTAAGCAGATCATGTGAGAGAGGGAAAAGGACTGCAGATGGTGGCTCCGACATTAAAAGAGGCACGTTCAGAATTTTGTACCCATAGCCTTATTTCCGACACACATCAATGATGTCATTGAAGGCACAATCCAGGCTGTGCTTCATACTGGATACCCAGCTCCTCCTTAGCAACAAAACCATGTCCTACAGGCATTTTCAAGACAAACTACTACTGTTCTTTATACTGGATATCCGCAGCAGTGGCCACTATATCCAGTATAAAGAACAGTATTAGATTGTGCTGGAAATGCCTGCAGGACATTGCTGAATCATGTCACACACAGACAGACAAATGACACCATCAGTGATGCAGTGGTGGGGTGGGTGGACGGGGTACCACGGCGTCCTAGTAGTTCGCTGAGCAGAAGTATGCGCAATCACGCACGTGCAGTCGCGCACGGACGTGCACACGCGCGCACACAAAAATGCGTTCACAATTGTCACTGGACTCGTCGCGCCGTGCGCCAAGTACCCGGCCGGCACTTATCTCTATCACCTAGACTTTGCATAATAATAGGATACCGATAGCATAACAAAGGGTTTGCTTGAGCTGTGGAACCTCTCACTATGTGACAATGGTCCCGACTGGAAGGATCAAGGATGAGGCATTAAGTTGTGCTGCAGAAGGAAACTGTCCTTCTGTAAACTAAGTTACATTGTTAATTTCGTTTGTATTGACTTTTCTAGTTTAAGTTCATTCAATTAAAGAAATTGTAACTACAATTACATTTTGTTTGTTTTTCAACCATATCTGTTGACAATATAATTTCTTTATATATTGAAGGCTACATCCTGCTACCTTTTTCAGCTTCTCTATTTCAAGGCAATATTTACAAAAACTAAACTAAAACTAGTAATTTCCTATACAAACATGTTTCCTACTATTTATTCTGCATAATAATAATCTGTTCTGTGCGCGTGCACGTGGCGTCCGGGCAGTTCCCATATTACAACTGCACCACTGGACACCATATACACACACACTCCTGTGACCAGTGTACCTCACATATAGGAGTAGAAATGTCAGCCAAAGACAACAATAATCTCCATCTTGTGGTGGAGGACAAGATAGGGACAACCATCCAGAGAGCATGAGCACCGTGGGCATCTGTCTTCTCTACGACTAGCCTAAAGACCCAATTATACTTGTGTGTGTGTGTGGGCAGTGTGTCACGGCTCCTTTCTCTGACCATTAGGGGTGTAACGGTACACAAAATCCACGGTTCGGTGCGTACCTCGGTTTTGAAGTCACGGTTCGGTATTATTTCGGTACAGTTGGGGGGGGGGGGGGGGGGGGATACAAAAAATATTTGCTTTTCATTTATCTATTTATTTAAATATTAAACAATATAAAACAAATTGGCCATAATTGACTGAGCAAACTAATGCTTACTCTGCTGTAACCTACTAATAACACTTAAGTAAATCTGAAGATTATTATATAGCAGATGCCTTGGAGGATAAGTCGTGGACAACTGTAGCGTGTGCTTGTTTATACATAACCCCTTTCATGACTGTGATGCAAGCCCTGCTTGAATACAGGGGCAGCCAGGGCTTACATCACAGTCATGAAAGGGGCTAGTTTATACAGCGCTGGTGGTATGACTTGCTGGCTGAAATACGGACGAGAGGGAACTAGGTAGCAGGGCTTATTACTTTTAACATGTGCTTAAACCCAGTGTTCTCGACAACGGAGTATGGTCGCAGATCTGCTGCTATAAAAACACCTATGGCGTTTGTTATTGCTTTGGTCCGGCAACGGGGAGCTGGGTTTGCACTAGGATCTGTTTCTTCCGTGTACCAGTGATATTCACATTCGGGTGATGCCGTTTCAAATGCGTGATAAAGTTTGCAATAAAGTTGAACAATGACATGGCTCTGGCTTGTCAGTTAGTATTGACTCGACATACTAAGGCTAATATGCTATGCTGAATTACAGCTATCGTTCAGTGTAGCTGCGCGCTGCGTGGGATGAACAAACAACATCCGGTTAGTTGTGCACGTTATATTAGGGCCGGGGGGATTTAAGTTCTGCAAAAAAAGGTTCCATACCGTTGCAATCGCTCGGTGCACAGCGCGTACTGTACCGAAGGACCACATTGAGGCGGTACAGTACGTATCCGCGTACCGTTACACCCCTACTGACCATCATACCTACACATACTGTATATTTTTACGCTAATCAATTATTTCCCCTTGCAGCAGTATTGAAAAGAATGTAAATGAATGATGAAGACAAAATATGAAAAAATATGTCATATTACATTGTAATGCATACTGAAAAACAATTATTGTCAAACACCGTCGTCGTACCATCAAAACAAAAAAGAATATTGTGATATGATGGCCACCAGCTATGTGTTGACCTTGCTGTGGCCTTGGGAGACTAGCGGCGAGAAGCATCACTGATTGTGGAAAATCTCTTCCTAACCCTTTAAGAACTAGTGTATCATATCATGTGTGAGATTAGAATGTTGAGAACTCAACATTCTAAAGAAGAAGATAATTTTATTGTCAATGTACACAAGGCCATTTAAATTTGTCTTTTCGCATAGCCCTCCTAGTTACACATACACACAGTCCCCCACACATAGGGATGGGAATCGAGAACCGGTTCATAATTGTCCCGATTCCTGGAATCGCATGCCTCCGTGACTATCGATTCCTCTTATATCGATGCCATGTTTTTCCGACAGTTGCGCATTTTAAAACAATAACGTTAGCGCCACGCATGCAGCCATAGCAGACTATTTGATTCCTTGACTAGGAAAACCTAAATGAAAACGAATGCTTTCACTGGATATTTAAATATTCTCCCATTTCATCCATTTTAGATGATCACAATAGACTGAGGCTGCAGCTAGTGGTTCTCGCGCACCTCAGGAAAATCCTTTCACGCTAGCACAGCGGGGTAAACTGACTCAGGAAAAGGTGAACGAGTGTCACAGAGTCACAAAATTTGTAAGGGCTAGAAATTGCGACCATTTCGGTGGGGGCTCAACAATAAATGACAATCAGAAATGTCAAGTTGCATGTTGTTATTCTAACCAGCTTAGTTCTGTTGCATTTCCAATTTATTTATTTAAATTATGAATTTATCAGGAATCGATAAGGGAATCGACAAAGAATCGGATCGATAAGCAGAATCGATAATGGAATCGTATCGATAAAATCTTATCAATTCCCATCCCTACCCACACATATGTATTTCAGAGAGGTCAGAGCCTGCAGTGCAGCGCACCTGGAGCAGTTTTTGGGGTCCGGTGCCTTGCTCAAGAGCACTTAGACAGGATGGTGGGCACCGTAGATGTAATACCAGCCTCCTTGTCATTCACCAGATCACAGCTGGAATACACCCTCCTTCTGGAGACGGGGATCGAACCAGTGACCTTTTAATTTCTGGCCAGCCTTATTACCTCTATCTCTAGGCCATCCTGCCTCCTAACAGGTGATGGGAGGTGAAGGTGATGTCACGAAGCTAAAGTGTTCTAGAACTCGGAGAAAACATTCTAAAAACATACACCTGAAAGGGTTAATCAGAGGCTCCGAGCCATAACACCTTATCAACGCTGACATTGACCCATCTCAAGAAGGAGCTTGAAAGCCACAGACTATACTGCCATCTTCACTGCTTAGGCCCAGATGTGGCTACAGGTCTTGGAGGATATCCTACAAAAGATGATACTGTAGGCTAATTGACCTGTCTCAAGCCCCACCCTCTTTTCTTGATCCCTCCAACCACAACTGTTGCTTCCCTCAGACAATTGGATGATTAAGAAAAGAGGGCAGGGCTTGACATAGGTAAATTGGCCTACAATATCCTCTATGCCTGTGTGCCGTGAATCACATGCACCTTTCTCAGGCAATGGTGTTGGGAAATTCTGCCCAGCGAGCCCTTTCGCAAAATCGGACTCAACCCCTGCAATGTAGCGTGTAGCTTGGGAGATTAGAGGAAGTTAAACTATTCAATCCAATTCTATTCTTTTCATGTATGACTACCTCCATGGTAGACAGTAACACACACACACCCATATCCACCCTGATGCTGGGTCAAGTCGCACCACCATACCTGGATATTTACCCAACATTTACAGGAAAGCGGTGGCATTTTAAACTCTCCGTCAAGACATTTCAATTCACTTTCCCTTCAAAACACTGCAGAGGAGAGGCTTTGATCCTGGCAACACGATTAACAGAGGACGAGGACATGGGAAACCTGTGACAAAGCGGAAGACCAACTACAAATGAACTTGAATGGCAACTTAACACAAGACTCAAAGGAATATCACCACTGTGGGCTCACTACAAATCTGTTTCTACAAAAAAAGTTCTAGCTTAACTATGGCCATGCCATATGCGCTAACCACATAGATTACAGACAGATAGACAAAACATATAACGAACAACGTAAAAGGATCATATATACTAGTGATGCACGATATATCGGCCGCCGATATAATATCGGCCGATATGGCAGTTTTTTTACACATCGGTATCGGTCCGATATCAAGATAGGGCCGATATGGGGCAAAATAAATAATATTTTTTTTCTTTTTACATGTTTTGGCCTTAAATCGTTTCAAAATATGTCATTTCTGAAAATAAGTTACAAATGTAAAAAAATAATATGCGTTTTTGGAAAATAGCTCTTTATTTGATTATCATAAAAAAGTGTTTTCTATACAGAGATATCGACATCGGTAAATATCGGTATCGGCCAGAACAGCAATATTAATATCGGTTATCGGTATCTTCGGCCACAATTTTCACATCGGTGCATCACTATACTTGATCCTATAGTCCCGCTGAACACAACTAGTCCCAACGTCGGGCGCTTTGGACGGGCTAACCGGTCACATTACTGTGGACAACGGAGGGATCACTGGTTGGTTTTGGCCGATTATGCCGTCCACTGCATCAAACCACGGAAAATATATTGAAGCCTCATCTTCTTCACTTTTTAGCTCGACATTGTTGACTGATCTGTTGTACCCGTGTGCACGCACATTTTCTAATAACAGCATTTTATTAGACATGCCAATAACTAAAGACGCGCTGGAGAAAAACCAAATTGGATGTTGCGAACGTCTTTTTTTTTTTTTAAACTTTGACCAGTCAGCTGGTTCTTTTAGCGTTTATCGCTTTTTCTGGTCAAGCATGACGGACAGAAACAGGTTGAATGGGGTATAGATCGGGGGAAAGACACTCTGAGAAAATACGGCGAGTCCGGGAGTCGAACTCGTGTACCCCAGATCCGTGACGCGCACGGTTGTCCCCGACGCCGAAATAGCGTCCGAGGTACGCGGTGAGCTACTGGAGCTCCCCTTTTGCGAACGTCTTTTACGTGTTATTTGTTATTTGAATATGCTAATTCATCTGTATCTGGATAACCAATGAACGGATTTTGTCGAGGCCGGTAGCGTTATTGCGGGGGAAATTGGTATCTATAGTCTGGTGTAGTTTTCATCCACGAAAAATGGAGGCTCTAATTATTATTATTCATAGAGACTCTCGAGCAATAATAATTATTAATACAGCCTCCATTTTTCATGGATGAAAACGACACCAGACTATAGATATCAGTCTTCCCGAAATAACGCTACCGGCCTCGACAAAATCCGTGCATTGGTTATACAGATACATGAATTATCATCTCATAATAACTTAAGTGGCTTTGTACGTGTTTTAGCTTATCTTTTACAGCTTATGTTTGGGGCAATTATTAGAGGCTCCATTTTTCGTGGCAGAAAAATACATCAGTCTATTAGAAATACATGCATTCGAACAAGAAACCAATGTATATAGCAATGGCAAAAAAATTGCGAGGCCTAATGCGAGCCAGGGAAGTCTTGGGCTTGTAACGAGGCTTCATCTCGAAGTTTTCATCATCATCCACTGAGCCGTGAGGCTCAACATGCTTGTTTGGTTGAGGTCTGAACTCGCCAAATTGCCCATAAATATCGTTTTTGTGGGTATTGTCCAGTTGTTGCTGTATGTTTTTATCTGCCCAAAATTCAAGCAAGCATGAAAGCATTACAGGTTTTGCTTGCACACCACGCCCCGCTCCGTCGTCGGGGACACTGGCGCGCACCCGAGACCACCTATTCCAGCGGTCCCGTCTTGGACCGAATCAGCGTCCCCGGTGACGGGGGGAGCGTTCTCATCACACTCTATTTTGGTGCGATCGTGCTCTGATTCGACCCTGAATGGCTAGTGTGAAAGCCCCCTGAGGCTCAGCTTCTTCCCCCAGGCCATCAGAACATTGAACTCTCCACACACAAGTACACATGAGCACACATATACACACACACAACACACATTCTGCATTCGCTCACACACAAACGGTCACTTTAAACACAATGGAAAGGTCACTTTAAAGGAACGAGGAAAATAAAGGTCACTTTAAGGAAAGAACTGATGTGGTTCTTGTATAGTATAATTTAGAAATAGCAAGTATAGCATAGAGTAAAAACTGTATATTGTATAGTAGTGTTATGTACATAGGACCCAGTGCCTTAATTCGTAGCTAACATTGTATTGCATTATCTCAGGACTTTAACATGTCTATTTTATCATGCCTATTTTATGTCTATTTTATTACCTGTTTATTATGTCTATTTTATTATTTAGTATTATTGCACAATCAAAGCGGGCATGGCCACCCGCATTTCACTGTATGCCCTGGTATGTGTAAACCTCTTGAATCTTGAATGTGTTCGAACTGGACTGGATTGATAATAATGTCTTTCGATCAGAGGGTATATCCTGGGGTCTAGACGTCTGCCATGATCACACCCATCTTCAAGGCGGGTGATGCTGCCAATGTCAACGATTACAGGCCCATAAGCTTTCTCACCATTTTCTCTGAGGTTGCAGAGAGATGTGTGGCAGAAAAACTAATTGCTTGTGTCGACAGCAGCCCCTTTACACTGCAGTTTGGTTTCAGAGCCAACTGTTAATTGGCAGAAAATGTCAGAGCTAAACTGGATTAGGGGGGGTTGTTGGAGCTGAATTTCTAGACCTAAGTAAAGCCTTCGATACAGTGAATCACTCTATATTAATCACAAAACCAACGCCTTATGATGGTTCAAATCCTACCTTGAAAATAGAACTCAGTGTAAGGATTAATTTAAGGCCGTCAATCGATTAAAATATTTAATCTGATTAATCGCATGATTGTCCATAGTTAACTCACGATTAATCGCAAATTAATCGCATATTCTTTATATGTTCTACATCTACCTTAAATGGATCTTTTTATAGTTTTAATACTCTTATCAACATGAGTCAACAAATGCTTGCTTTATGCAGCCATTTAACACAAAATGATGACCCTCATGCATTGCAAATTTGCATCAAATTCAAAACAGAGTGATGCACAAAATAACTTTTTTGTTATTATTATTACTTTGATTATTATTGTTATTATTATTATCTTAACACTTTGGGTGCCGGGAAACGCTTAAACACGTCATTCCCGGCCATGCTCAAATTGCCGAAGACGCTTTACAGAAATCTGGGATCGGATTCATATGTCCCCTCCGCTGGCCTGAGATCCACCAGGAGGACCCACTGAGCTCTCTGGCGGTTCAGGAGCGCCATCTGGTGGCCGATCGGCGCAATCGCTTAACAGGAAGTGCCATAGAGGTTGTGCTGGACGGCCGTATTACTTCCGGGCACTCGCTATAGGTCCCGGCATTCTAGCTCGTCACAATAAACAGCGATCGATTGCCAATAACTCGATAAACAACATGATTTGGACGTATATACCATTATACAAGCTGGAGATGGACCGGGTAAATCTACATCCCATAATGATAAAATTTCTACTCTACGATGATCGCCCAACGGCGCACGGAGACTGGGGTGAGTTTTAGCGTGTAAAGTTACCGTCTTCGATACTAACTGCTATTATCAACATTTGACCCACATTAGATGATTGTTATAACGCTGCCCACGGAATTATAAACGCCCCCTAGCCCATCCGGTCAACATCAGATGACGTGTAGTAACTTCTAGAAGTACATCTAGTTGGAATTTTTTATATCGCGCTGATTGCCATAAAACTGTATTGCATCATCAATATAATGTATTTGGGGCTATAGATCACGTTCTGGAGAAAGCTGCAGAAAGAGATGAAAACATACTTATACATTAGACCATACTTTACTATGAATATGTGAATGAAAAAGTTTAACGTTGCTACACAATGAACAATACATATAGGACTTTGAATGGGCCCTAATAATGGCAATGTAGCAATAGAATTTAAAAAGTTATAGCCCTGCAAAGAAGGGGACTTTCTCTATAGACAAATAGAGCCGGCAACCTACGGTTGATAATGAATTTAACCCATGGCAGCCAAAGTGTTAATATTATGAAAATTGTTTTATGAACTTATTTCACTTTACTTTTGTTTTTGTGTTTCTTTTTTATACAATGATTTAATGAGTTGAGGCCCCGTATAGGCCCATCTGGGTCTCTTGCCTCTACTCAGCACCTTTATACACTTTCTGTCATGGTCAATGTTTTCTACTGTTTTCCTGAAATGGTGCGAAATAAAAAAAAAGATTTAAAATAACTTAAAAGAAATAATTTAAAACAATGAATAAAGTGTGCATGAAATAATAGGGGAAAGAAATCGTTAGGAACTCGTATGTAAAAAGTATGCAGTCCTCAAGTTCAAGTAAAATAAATTGCCACTTTTGGGGGCACCAGTTAAGAGGTTAATGATTTGCCATCAGCATGTGTTGTATGCAGACAACACAGTAATATAGGCAGGCTGCTGTTAAACTACAGAAACAATGGTCCGTGTCACTCAAATGGCTCACAGACTCACATTTACATCTGAATGTGAAAAAACATTAAGTGAAACACTTTGCATGTTTTTCACAAAAAGGGCAGGTGCTACTCCAAAACATTCTGTCTATGTATGAGGTGAGATGCTTCAAGTCAGGTCCCCAACTTCAAATACCTTGGTATTATATTAGACTCAGCTCACTCATTTAAAAAGCAAGTTAAGCGGGGCGGCTAGGTGGTGTAGTGGGCAAGGCGCTCGCCACCAACACTGGAGACGCTGGGTTCGAGCCCAGCTCTCGGCATTGCTATCAGCTTGGCTGGTCGTTCATACTAACACAATTGGCAGTGTTATGGGTGGGAAAGCTGATGGGTGGGTCCTGGGCGTTGTGGACAGCGACCCCTACAGTTCGGTCGGGGCGCCTGCACAGCGAGGGTAGGATCTGGAAAAAGGTAGTGTGACCTTCCACACGTTACACTCTCCCGGTGAGAACCAGGCTGGCTGCCGGCTGGCTGCACGTGTCGGAGGAAAACATGTGACAGTCTCCAAGCCTCCCGGACCAACAGTAAGGGGGGGTGCGCAACAACCAGAAAGGGGGTTGGGAATTGGCATAACGACTAACAGTGGGATGGGAGAAAAACCGGGAAAAAAAGGAGGGGGGAAAAAGATAATAAAAAAATAAAATAAAATAAAAAGCAGGTTAAGCATATTTTAGGCAAAAGTCAAACCCAATTTGCACAACTTCAGATGTGAAAAAATCGTTGATACCGATACCTGGGCTTTGGGTATCGGCCAATACAGAGTACCGATCCGATACCCATTGTTAAATTAATAAACTGTATGCCTCACTGTGTGGAAGAGACTGGGATCATTCTTTTGTGCAAGGCAACATCAGGCTTGACTTAAAACATTACTTTCCTAACTTAGTGAAACAAAATGTAACAAATTAACACAGATATAAATGTAATGAATTGTTATTTCTTATTATATAATATTATTTAAAAAAAAAAAGTAAATAAATAAAGAAATCCTTTTTTTATTTTATTTTATATACCCGATCCAGCTATTTTAGTCATATCGGGGCTGATATCCGATATCATTATCAATATCGGATCGGTGCATACCTAGTTGTACTGCATGGATTACAATTGTTTTATTGCTGGCTGTGTGTCGTCTGCTAATGCTTATGTCTAGCTGTGCATAGAGCTGCCGCGGTATTGATATTTTCCTTACCGCACAAATTTGCGAAATATTTCCTACCGCCGCGGTTATTACCGCACAGTGCGCAAAAAAAAAAAAAAAGTTTGAATGCATTTTTTTTTTTTTTTAGTAGTCTACTCTTATAGCCTGCCTCTAGTCTAATGGCGCTTTTTCACTGCATAGTACCTACTCGACTCGACCCGATTTAGGTACCTGGTACTTCGTTCCTTTTCCACTGCAGCCAGGTACTACTCCGTTTGTCTCCGTGTGGGGATGCAGGCGGGGCCGCTTGTGTACACTGAAAGCTCCGTGGGCATAGTCATGTCCGAGGGCTTGCAGCAAGCCAGAGTTTAACACAGTTTCAATCAATCAATCAATCAATAACAACATTAACCAGACTCTCGTTGTGTCTATTCTGCTAAAGCTAACGTTACCTCTCATTGTGTCTATTCTACCAAGCAACCCGGGTTTAACGTTACCTCTCGTGTATATCTGCTGACGGTAGTATTAGGCTAATAACAACAACCAACTTAACACATCAGCGATCTTGTTGCGACACTAAACTCTCCGCTCGGTGGTAAATTGGGTTGATGTCGGTTTTGTTTCATCAATAAATGAGGCAGAATACACAGTGAATCCATCCTTTTTTGTTTATTGGAGTTGGTGCTGTCGCAAACAAATCCTGAATGAAATACATCCTTAGCGAGGGAGTAAAGATGGCGGCTTTCTGTTTTTGTTCAGAGACCCCAACGTGTGACGTGTCTCTCTTCTGACCAATCGGTGGTCTGCAATGTTTCACATGACTTTTCTGGTACCACTTCTACCCAATAGGGTCGCTTGGAACCAAGTAGGGTATATCTGCAGAGCCGCAAGCCCAACGTCTGGGCGCTACTTTATTATTTTTATAAAAAATAGCGGTGATGCGGTATTCAGCCCAACTCTGCGGTGGGCATGATGCAACAGCGATACCGCGGTAATGCGGTTATCGCGGCAGCTCTAGCTGTGCATAACTGTATCTTGTCTGATAACGCTTATGTCTTCTCGTCTATAGTTGTATCTAGTCTGATAATGCTTATGCTTGCCTGCTTGTGTTTTGTTGTATAATCGTCACTGCATAACATGTGCCTTACTGTGCCTACTTGGCTTAGTTATTTTATATTCATCTTTTATATAAATGTGCACATTGGCACATTTACAGCAAATAACGATGAGTAGCATTACAGAAAATAAGGGGGTAAAGACACAACCACAATACACAGAGAGAGAGAGAGAGAGAGAGAGAGAGAGAGAGAGAGAGAGAGAGAGAGAGAGAGAGAGAGAGAGAGAGAGAGAGAGAGAGAGAGAGAGAGAGAGAGAAGACAACAAACAGAAAGACAATCAAAGCTGTGTTGGGAGGGAGAGATAACGTGAGGTGGAGAGACGATCAGGGGACCATAGATGAGTCATAGTCACCCATGTTGGTGACAACAGCAGTCAGCCAGGACTGGATGGATTAGCTAACCAATACTTGGTTGATGCACTGACTGGCTAGCTAAATGCTGCCAACATACCATGAAACAGTTATAAGTTCTGGATGGGCACGAGTAATGTTTTTGCATATCCAGTACTCGCATGAATGAGTAGTGCTAGAGTAATTGTTTAGGGAAATATATTTTTAGAACACATCTTAAAGCACATGGCAACAGCAATAATGGGATATTGCGCTGAGTCACACACACACACACACACACACACACACACACTACCTATTTTATTATGTCTCGCTCTACGGACATAACAATGCACAGCAATATACCCGATGCTTTGCCAGTCAAAACAGTCAGTTACCATTACCCCCACTCTGTCTGCAGCAGGTCTCTCCGCTCATGGAACGGATAGTCTCGGATAGTATCAATAGTCTATGAATGCTACGCAAAGTGAGTGACATGTTGTTGGTGCAATTTGGAAATGCACAAACACACCGTTTTTATCTCTTAGATAACGCTAAGCTAGCTGTATTCCAACGCAACAAACGATTTGCATGCTCCACAGCTTCCAGTGTTGTCTTCCTGCAACAGCTCACACCTTGCAGGATTTCAGTGGCACAAACAAGCACTTTAGGTGGATGTATGTATTTGGTGGTAACCAAAAAAAAGTTCAGTTGAAACAGATAAGAGTATCAAACAGTATGTTTCAATTCACTGTCAATCACGGCCACTAGCTTATTACAATCACAGGAACAAGTGAATACTTTTGTCGTTGTTGTTGTTGAAGTTTGAAACCCAAAACAGCTTGGCGCAGCTGACAGTTTGCATTGCATCATCTTCACTGACTTCCAAATCCAAGTTTCATCATCATCACAGCTGACATTTTTCTTCACAACCACAAAACATTTGATCTTGCTCATTCAAGTATCGAAAATGAGAGGGCTGTATCAGGGCGTCAGTACCTACTACCTGCTGTACGAGTGCCAATACCAATACCACAGACCATAGACTTACTTAGGTCCTATATTATACTCCTTTTCAATGAGCAAATAGAGGTCTCTGAAGTCCCCAAAACATATCTTTGAAGTTTTTTGCTGAAGATACCACTCAAGATTATGCATTCTAGCACACCTCTATTTCAGTCCTGTTCTCAACAGGCTGTTTCTGTGACTGTGCCTTTAAATGCAAATGAGCTGCTCCGGCTCCCCAGTGCCATGCACCAGAACTGCGCATGAACAATCGAAAGAAACTGAGATCAAACAGTCAAACTAGCCATTGCAGATCAAATATTACTCAAGAGATCCAACAATGTTCGACTTGCGTCACGGAACCCGGACCATCAACAAATCAATCTTAACTATATTCATAGGACATACTTGACTCCTATAAGCAGGGGCGTAGCTGTAGATTGTGGGCCCCATGAAAGAATGTATCTGTAGGCCCCCAGTGAATGCAAAAATCTTTTTTGGCCATTTATTTATTGATGAAAACGCATAATATGGTTTTTACCTATACATTCGAATCAGCAGTTCGGCACCTGCACTGTTGGTGGGTGAGCCTAGTAAAGGATGTCGCATTGCGTTCATCTTCAATGAATGGACCAATGCAATAGTCTACCAAAGCCCCCCTCTCTCTCTATATATCTCACACACACACACACTTCAGAAACAAACATAATATCAATGAGAGCATCAATAAATACATCACCTGAGTGATGTCTACTTAAAAGTGCTGGGCCATTGGAATCATCCTAAGCTACCCCCCCCCCCCCCCCCCCCAGCTACGCCCCTGCCTATAAGACTGAACAGAATGGGTCTTAAACAAGACTCCAAATGCTCCTTATGTACAAATGGGGATGAGGGTACATTTATGCACATGTACTGGGACTGCCCACCAGTTAAGATATTCTGGAAAGAAGTGACCCAGCAATTATCAAATCTCTTAACTCTGAATATACCTGTACACCCCTCTGTATTACTGTTGAATGATGTTTTTGAGTGTGCAGTACCTATACAGCTAAAGAGATTGGTTTCATCTGGTATCACAGCGGCTAAAAAGCTGATAGCATCACGATGGTTTCAACCGGAAAAAATTTGCCGGAAGGTCTGGATTCTTACATATCTCGATGTGATTTATCTAGAAATATCTACAGCAATAATTTTGGGTCTCAGTGAATCCAAAATTACAATGTGGTTAGAAGTGGTGGAGAGAATAAAAGCTAGCATATAATTGTAGTGCCTGGTTAGGAGCGAATGATAATGGATGGATTATCCAAGGGGGGGCCCGGGGGGGGGGGGGGAGCGAGCGAGAGCATTATGTGTAGGGTATTAGATAGCAAGTATTAGGTGTATATCTTGTATAATACATTTATTTAAATGGTGATTTCATTGGTTGTGCACTGTTAATTAATGCTTGTATATCTAATTTTATGTTGTTATGTTTATGTGTTTGTTTAAAAAATTATACAAAAATAAAATACAAACAAAAGAGATCCAACAATTTCATATCCTAATTCCCGCTTAAAATGTTGTCAGAAACATATTTTAGGTGCAACATTAGGTAGAAAAGATAAGGTTTATGAGCAAGCTGCCATTCTGTACATGCACACACGAGTCAAGGACTGTGCGTTGCAAGGAGTTTTTTGGTGTGACATCACATAAAAACAGGAGTCCAAATGGCTCGATAAAAGACCGTTTCTGAATATGGGCTGTGCGCAAAATAGTAGGCCCGCCCATCAGAGACCCACATGCATGTCCAGAAGCACTGAAAAGGTGGATGTTTCATAATATGAGACCTTTAACTTCTCTATTATAGACTGACTAGAAGGACTAGCTGACTGAGGTTCCAAGTTAGTCAAATAACCATATTATTCGTTAAAGGAACTAGGAAGACGTTGGGAACTAGGCTAATGGAGGAACCTACTTCCAGTGACTGACGCTAAGCTAGGCTAACGGTGCGTGTCTTCCTACTCCTACTGCATGCACAGAGAAGAAAAAAGGTATGTATCTTCTTGTCTAACTCCAGGGTAGATGGCAAATAAGCTAATTTCCCAAAATGTTGGAGTTTTCCTTTAAGCGTCTCAATTTCCCCTAATAATTTGATAAAAACAAAAAAAGATTTGATAAGGGATTAGGATTATATAAACTGATTCGATGATGGATTCAGATTTGATCAAATGCTTTCAAACCCCACAGGGAGCACGGTAAATCTGCCCTTAAAGAGGCCTGAGGTCAGATTTGATACTCCCCCACTAAATTGCTAACATGGGGAAAGGGAGTAGGGAGGCTGATCCATAGTCAGCAGCAGCATTTTTTTTAAGGTCAAATTCACTTCAGAGTAGTTCCAGAGATCGCTCTGTGTCTAGTTTTTCCACACTCTATCTTGGTTGGTCTTGCAGCGTTTTCCATATTCTAATTCTCTCTCTCTCTCCTTCTACCCGTCCTGTCGTTTTATTTCCCCATACGTGTCACCAGCTGGCTGCCTCCCTGGCTTCATCAATAATACAGCCTTGACGGTGCATTCTCTCAGCGAGCAGCTTGGCCCACGAGCTCCAAGGCCTGTGTCCACATCTGGGCATAAGTAGCGAAGATGGCACTACAGTCAGTGGCTTTCAAACTCCTTCTCACGGGACCCGTGTCTTTCAAAGTCGTTTTTCTTGTGACCCAAACCCTGCATTTGATTCTGTATAATATGAAAACTAAACAGACGGCAAAGCGGGCTGGGCAGTGTGAAAGAAATTAATTTCACGCTAATCATCTGGAATGTGAGAGAAATCGTTGTTAATATATGGTCATGGTCATTCAGTTAAGATGACAGAATTGTGCAACAATGTCACAATATCATTATTTCTTCACAATATAATCCCAATACATACAACACACAACAAAGGATAATATTGAATTAATGCCCCACCTTACCTGCGATACAATTCACAGGGACTTGGGTAAGGATTTGGCAAGGCTACACAACTTGGATACAAATATCTCCAGAACCATTTGTTGGCGAGTGACCCATTTTAATATTTCCATAACGCACTGTTGGGTTCTAATCCCAGCTCTCTTTTTTTTCAATGTATTAGTGTTAATCCCCCCCCCTCCCCCTCCAACTCCAACTCTTGACATCGATATCAAACAATCGTGAGTTGGTCAAGCCTCAGTATGAAGGTCCTACTGTGATGGTGACTCAGTAGATCTATGTGCGCTCACTGGTCTGGTCTGGTCTGGTCCGTCTGTTAGCTCCAGACCAGTAGATCTATGTGGGCTCACTGGTCTGGTCTGTCTGTTAGCTCCAGACCAGTAGATCTATGTGGGCTCACTGGTCTGGTCTGTCTGTTAGCTCCAGACCAGTAGATCTATGTGGGCTCACTGGTCTGGTCTGTCTGTTAGCTCCAGACCAGTAGATCTATGTGGGCTCACTGGTCTGGTCTGTCTGTTAGCTCCAGACCAGTAGATCTATTGTGGGCTCACTGGTCTGGTCTGGTCTGGTCCGTCTGTTAGCTCCAGACCAGTAGATCTATGTGGGCTCACTGGTCTGGTCTGTCTGTTAGCTCCAGACCAGTAGATCTATGTGGGCTCACTGGTCTGGTCTGTCTGTTAGCTCCAGACCAGTAGATCTATTGTGGGCTCACTGGTCTGTCTGTTAGCTCCAGACCAGACCAGTAGATCTATGTGGGCTCACTGGTCTGGTCTGGTCTGTCTGTTAGCTCCAGACCAGTAGATCTATGTGGGCTCACTGGTCTGGTCTGGTCTGGTTTGTCTGTTAGCTCTAGAGCTGCCGCGGTATTGATCTTTTCCTTACCGCACAAATTTGCGAAATATTTCGTACCGCGGCAATAACCGCAAAAATAAATAAATAAATAAAAAAGTTTGAAAGCATTTTTTATTTTTTTTTGTCTACTCTTTATAGCATATAGCCTGCCTCTAGTCTAATACCTGGTACTTCGTTCCTTTTCCACTGCAGGTACCAGGTACTACTCCGTTTGTCTCCGTGTGGGGATGCAGGCGGGGCCGCTTGTGTACACTGAAAGCTCCGTGAGCATAGCTATGTCCGAGGGCTTGCAGCCAGGGCCCCAGAACCGTCCCGAAATACAATTTTAACCGTCCCAAAGTGAATGTAACCGTCCCAAAAATCAAATGTCGTTTCCTTACTTTGGTTTTGTCGTCTATAGTTGTTATTGCCACAAGAAACACCATTCAGAGAAGGGGAGAATAAATTGATTTAGTCAAAAGGCTCCCAGGTGGAAAGATTTCACAAGATAATATATGGTCATGGTCATTCAGTTAAGATGACAGAATTGTGCAACAATGTCACAATATCATAATTTCTTCACAATATAATCCCAATACATACAACACACAACAAAGGATAATATTGAATTAATGCCCCACCTTACCTGCGATACAATTCACAGGGACTTGGGTAAGGATTTGGCAAGGCTACACAACTTGGATACAAATATCTCCAGAACCATTTGTTGGCGAGTGACCCATTTTAATATTTCCATAACGCACTGTTGGGTTCTAATCCCAGCTCTCTTTTTTTTCAATGTATTAGTGTTAATCCCCCCCCCCTCCCCCTCCAACTCCAACTCTTGACATCGATATCAAACAATCGTGAGTTGGTCAAGCCTCAGTATGAAGGTCCTACTGTGATGGTGACTCAGTAGATCTATGTGCGCTCACTGGTCTGGTCTGGTCTGGTCCGTCTGTTAGCTCCAGACCAGTAGATCTATGTGGGCTCACTGGTCTGGTCTGTCTGTTAGCTCCAGACCAGTAGATCTATGTGGGCTCACTGGTCTGGTCTGTCTGTTAGCTCCAGACCAGTAGATCTATGTGGGCTCACTGGTCTGGTCTGTCTGTTAGCTCCAGACCAGTAGATCTATGTGGGCTCACTGGTCTGGTCTGTCTGTTAGCTCCAGACCAGTAGATCTATTGTGGGCTCACTGGTCTGGTCTGGTCTGGTCCGTCTGTTAGCTCCAGACCAGTAGATCTATGTGGGCTCACTGGTCTGGTCTGTCTGTTAGCTCCAGACCAGTAGATCTATGTGGGCTCACTGGTCTGGTCTGTCTGTTAGCTCCAGACCAGTAGATCTATTGTGGGCTCACTGGTCTGGTCTGGTCTGGTCTGTCTGTTAGCTCCAGACCAGACCAGTAGATCTATGTGGGCTCACTGGTCTGGTCTGGTCTGTCTGTTAGCTCCAGACCAGTAGATCTATGTGGGCTCACTGGTCTGGTCTGGTCTGGTTTGTCTGTTAGCTCTAGAGCTGCCGCGGTATTGATCTTTTCCTTACCGCACAAATTTGCGAAATATTTCGTACCGCGCCAATAACCGCAAAAATAAATAAATAAATAAAAGCATTTTTTATTTTTTTTGTCTACTCTTTATAGCATATAGCCTGCCTCTAGTCTAATACCTGGTACTTCGTTCCTTTTCCACTGCAGGTACCAGGTACTACTCCGTTTGTCTCCGTGTGGGGATGCAGGCGGGGCCGCTTGTGTACACTGAAAGCTCCGTGAGCATAGCTATGTCCGAGGGCTTGCAGCCAGGGCCCCAGACTAACTTTTTTCACCACCGTCCCAGAACCGTCCCGAAATACAATTTTAACCGTCCCAAAGTGAATGTAACCGTCCCAAAAATCAAATGTCGTTTCCTTACTTTGGTTTTGTCGTCTATAGTTGTTATTGCCACAAGAAACACCATTCAGAGAAGGGGAGAATAAATTGATTTAGTCAAAAGGCTCCCAGGTGGAAAGATTTCACAAGAATAATTATGATTAAAAATAAATAAATATATATATATAAAAAAAAGTGTTTAACAAGGTGCTAGTATAGGGATATTTGGTCACGGTGCTGTTATAGTCAACCAATTGGAGCCATGTTGATTATTCCTTCCATAGGAAAATATATTTAAATGTATTTGTATTTTATTTCGTTTTAGTTTTTTTTGTTATTACAAATGTGTGTTTATGGTTGAAAATGTTAGAGATAAATAAAGATCAAATCAAATCTAACTGAATAAGTTATCCCTCTTCTAACAAGAAAAACGTAGTTTAGCTTTAAACTATATAATGTCATTGCGTCCAGACTGAGATTCCACCTTTGATAACTAAAGTAATGACACTTGACTAGTAATGAAACATGTCCCTTAGATCGCGCTGTCCTCCTGGTCGATATTGATAACTGCTGCTAAAATAAAATAAAATAAGTCCCGAGTCGAGACTCCGTGCTGCTCCCAACGAATCCAAATAGTATGCAACTGCAGAGCCGCAGAGCCAGGGGCGCTTTCAGGTCCGGTCACTGGCCCGCTCAACAGCGCCCCCCACCCAACGGCTGAATTGCCAATGGCTGAATTGGAGTATTCAGCCGTTGGGTGGGGGGCGCTGTTGAGCGGGCCTGTGACCGGACTTGAAAGCGCCCCTGGCTCTGCGGCTCTGCAGCTGCATGCTATTCGCAAATCCAGCATGAGCCAGCTCCCGCTGCAGCCGTCGTTATCAGAACACTACACACATATCATCATAATGTTTACAGCAAACTGTAGTTGATCACCAGGTATGTTTTATTAACGTAGAATAATTAATATATATATGCGCGCACTGACAATCGGCTAATTGACATTTCCTGTGAAAAAAATTAAATCCTCTCCGTCCCGTTTGCGTCCCAAAAAAGATTTCTGTTCGTCCCAAATCAATATTTGATCATCCCCGGGACGACGGGACATCGTTAGTCTCAAGCCCTGCTTGCAGCAAGCCAGAGTTTAACAGTTTCAATCAATCAATCAATCAATAACAACATTAACCAGACTCTCGTTGTGTCTATTCTGCTAAAGCTAACGTTACCTCTCATTGTGTCGATTCTACCAAGCAACCCGGGTTTAACGTTACCTCTCGTGTATATCTGCTGACGTTAGCGTTAGTATTAGGCTAACAACAAGCTTAACACATCAGCGATCTTGTTGTGACACTAAACTCTCCGCTCGGTGGTAAATTGGATTGATGTCGGTTTTGTTTCATCAATAAAAGAGGCAGAATACACAGTGAATCCATCCTTTTTTGTTTATTGCACTTGGTGCTGTTGCAAACAAATCCTGAATGAAATGCATCCTTAGCGAGGCAGTAAAGATGGTGGCTTTTCTGCTTTTGTGCTGAACTTTTAGTATTGACTGATACATAGTACAGATGCGATCCACTTTTACTGAACAGTATCTATAGGCAAAGTCTTTCTGACAAGAACTCTGATCATTCTGCTGCCATCTTGATAACGGCAACTAAAAAGAATAAAGAGACTTGACCCCTTCTACACATGCAACCACTCAACAGCACAATTCCCAGCCTTTTGGGCCCATCCCATTAAACATTTAAAACATTATATTATATAAAACATTTTAAACTTACATTACTCAAACTATAATTTTACTTAATGTAAAATAACATCACATTCACTTATTTTCTCTGAATGTTTTGTCTAGTGTCCTCATTATATATAGTGTCTCTGGTATAGACTACATTGGTTTGAGGTCATTGAGCAAAACTGACTGAAATATAGGCTATTTTAAATAAAATTCTTTATACAATCGAATTGTGGATTTTGTGAATCGTTACACCCCTAATTCCTAGTTGTGTGTGAGTGTGTGTATGTGTACGGTCACGGTGTAGTAATTTCAAGCAACATTAATTAATCTATTTCAAGTTTCACCTAGGGAGCCAAAGAGAATTGCCACGTGCACAGTGTGTAAATCAGTAGCGTTAGTGGTGAGCTAATCCTTGGTGACTGTCATACACAGAACTGTAGAACTAGACACATGCTAATCCTAACAACCAAACCTGTTAATTTCACTGTGTGTGTGTGTGTGTGTGTGTGTGTGTGCGTGCGTGTGCATACCCTCACTGTTGAAAATAACTTATTTAAAGTATAGAAGGATCGAGGCATGATGGTAATTTAACATGCCGCTGTATGTGTGAAACAAAACACATAACTAATAAGTCATAGGACTTTGTAGATTAGGCTAATCATTTTGGTTGATTTAGTCTTTCCCTTGTGCTTTCTAGTGCTCACCAGAAAATAGGTAAACTTATTCATAATTTATTCCACCCAAAATATCACTACCGTTATTCCCTCGTCTATCTCACCAGATTCTGTCTCCTTGAGACAAACTGGCAGACAAAGACGGATCTTGTTCGGGAGGCCTGGCGGGCAGACTAGTTGTGACGGAGAGACTGACTGCATGGGAAGGAAGAGAAGGTCAAGAGGTCTAATCAGGCTTGTTTACCCTGACAGATCACTGTTTCATGATCTGTTAGGTCTATGTCTCTCTTCCACCTCTCCCTCTCCAGAGCCTCATTCACACATGAACCCTGGACGATGATGGGAGACTCAGGTGTTGTCACACACAGCAGGTGATTCTCCGTGACGGACGTGTTCTCGCATGTGAATTTACTCCGTTTGGTTTAGGCGAGGGGCAGCGCCTAGGTAGATCGAGGGCATGGCGCAGAAAAGGTACTGTACCTCCTCTGCCTGTGTACGGAAGATCATCATTTTATAGATTTATTTAGCTGGCGTGTAACTCGACATTGTTGCAAATTAGGGCAACCTCAATTTTATTTTCCTTTTTTTTTTTTTTATGAAAAATTTGTCAATGGGATTCTGTACAGAGTGAAAGAAACTAAAGATTTTACGCCATGAAACTGTATATAAATTGTTGACAGTTAATCCAAAACGTTTGTATTACTGAGAAATCAGAATACTCCCCTTTTCAAAGCATTATTGAACAAAAGCTGACCTATTTGATAATTATGACCGTGTAATTATGACCACTTAATAATAATAATCATTTCATACAGGCTAAAACACTGAGAAGCACACTTTTAATATAAATGTACGACTTTGCTGCAGTCTCGCTCTGCGCCTCCACACGGTCACTGGTTGGAACATAATGGGTATACCTGGCAAACTCGCTCAAATCTTGACGAGACACCTTATAATAAATACTATAAATAATCTGTGCGTTCAGTAGAAAGCCATCTGGCTGCATGTTAGCCTAGCTTAGCACAATGAATGGAAGCGGACATGGCCGGTTAGCCTAGGCATTGTCCAACTAACACCTCTCCCGAAGGCTAACCAGCCATGTCCGCTTCCATTCATTGTGCTAAGCTACGCTAACATGCAGCCAGATAGCTTTCTACTGAACGCACAGAGAGGAAACTGGTATCTATCTTCTTGTCTCTCTCTGGAGAATATGGTAAGCTAATTTCCCAAAATGTTGGCGTGTTGCTTTAACTATCAGTAAGAAAAGGCCAACTGTACGCAACATCGTGTACGGATCACGGTCAGTCTACGTTGATCAACACGCCCACTCAATCACTGGGTAAATTCTGCGAACAATTATCTGTGTATTCTCACATGGGCTCAGCTGGTCATTTCGTGGACTTAGGACTTGGGTGCTGGCCTGGGAGGGTAAACTCTGGGGCTGAATCATTTGAACATTTGTGTTCACACATACAGCCCCTCCTGGGCTGGCACTGTGTAGCTAAACTCAGAAGTCCAGTGCATGTGTGAAAGGGGCTTAGGTCCATCTGTCCATGACTCCCCTCTCCTCCAACTCTCCATCTCTCTATCCCTCAAAATACATCCAAGTGTATTGGATGTATTGCATGTATTGGACAATTCTTCATTGTAGTATTGTATTGTATTCTTCATTTGTCTCATTTAGAATCTGGTCATCAGCTACAAAATCAAAATTTAAAAAAGTTGCAGGTTGCTCAGAATAAAGCGGCTCGCCTGGCATACAGGACAAGTATTGATTTTATGCATGAACATCTGGCATGGCTGATGGTTGAAAATAAAGTATCGATGAGTCTTCTAATGCTACTGCGGAACATAATTAGCACTGGTAAGCCATCTAGCTTGGCTCAGCAGTTAGAAATGACTTCTGAACATGGTTACAACACTAGAGGGGCCGCTTCTGGTAACATCAGAACAAAATCAGCACCAAAATAAATTTTTCTCAAACTCACTGGCATATACGTCAATAGTACTCTGGAATGCTCTGCCGAAAAACATCTCATCCACAATACATAATAAAATTACTTTCAAAACAAATATTAAGAGATATCTTGCAAACATGTCAGGTATGTAACTGTTATCTGTGTATTTGATTTTTTTTTTTGACTGGAATGTTAGATGTGAATTTGTATACATTTTTTATTTGTGTTTTGTTTTTGTTTTTTATTCGTATTTTTTGTTGTACATTTTTACAATTTTTTGTTGTATTGTATTCGTTTTGTCCAGGACCCCAGGAAGACTAGAGACTCTTTCATGTGTCTCTCTAATGGGGATCCTTTAATAAACATAGGCAAAATTTGTCATTTGGTGTTTTCAAAGTCATTCTAGACCAAGGAACGAGGTCGGCCCTGCTGGGGTGAAAAGAGATTTGTCACCTACAGTATATTGATATGAAACAGCCTTCTTGATGCTTGCCTGAAATTAAAATCACCGTCTCCCAAATATGACGAGGCATAAAACCAATATATGGCAAATTTATTTTGGCACAGCGCTGTCCCAGTTTGTGCAATGGCCAGTTGGCCACCAGCGTCCTACCAGTTGCATCTTGGGGGTGCGTGAGCGGAGCCACGTGTTGTTGTTTTCAGCGGGAACACATACGTTTTAACGAAAACTACAGTATTTTCTAAATATATTCAAATATATTGAAAATATTCCCCAAAGAAATTTATTAATACTTTTTTATAAAGATTTTATAAAGAAATTATATTTATCAGGAAACGGGAAATAGTTTGGATGGGTATTCCCCAGAATCCTGCTTTCACAGGATTAAACCCTAATCTCCGCCTTTTCCTCCTCTCCTAGTCATCTATCCCTCTAATCTCTAATCTCGTTTAAATTACACCCCACCTTCCTCTCCTCTCTCTCACGCAGACTCTCTTTATCTTTTTTTTTTTATCTACTTTTTTCTCCCATTTTCAATTTTTTTCTCCCATCCCAATTTTTGTATAGTCCAATTCTACCCTCCCCTGTCTCGAACGCTGTTAGGCCATGCCTCCCACAAGCCGGCTGCAATGTGGACAAAGCCTTACATCACGTGTCCCCTCCGGTACTCGAGGAAGCAGCCATTGCATCTTTTCACCTGCACAGCGCGATCTTTCAGCGTCGGGGGTCTGCGTGGGAGGGACACGCCGCCCCCGTCGCTTCCTGATTCTGCTGCGCAAGCGCACCAACCGACCTGTAGGAGTCGCTGTCCACAACGTCCGATCCCCACCCATCACCAGCTTTCCCACCCCTAACACTGCCAATTGTGTTAGTATGAACGACCAGCCAAGCTGATAGCAATGCGGAGAGCTGGGCTCGAACCCAGCGTCTCCTGCATTGGTGGCGAGCGCCTTGCCCACTACACCACCTAGCCGCCCAAAGGCTCTCTTTATCTAATCCACCCGTTTGTTTTGGATGTGGAAGAGGATATCTTTACCCCTCTCGATTTTGGTCGTTTTAGGCAAAGTATTTGATCGTTTGCACCGTTCTGCCACACGGAACTGCGTTCTGGCAGCCTGAAGACGATACTTTTTTTTTTAATCCACTTTTTCTCCTTATTTTTCTATTTTTCCCAAATAAACGAATAAATTAAATTAAATTAGATACAACATGTTTGGGCTGTGCCTTCATCAGGGTAAATTAGAACAGCTAGCTACTGTTGTTAACCTATAGCTTGCCTTGCACTATAAATAGCCTGACTGGAACTGTCTGTACTCTGTACAGCCATACCATCCACAGTTGCTGTTAGCCTGTGAAGTCACATCACACACACTTCACACCCTGTCGCTACACTGGACTGAACAATCTGTGTGTGTGTGTTGTGTGGTGTGTGTGTGTGTGTGTGTGTGTGTGTGTGTGTGTGTGTGTGTGTGTGTGTGTGTGTGTGTGTGTGTGTGTGTGTGTGTGTGTGTGTGTGTGTGTGTGTGCGTGCGTGCGTGCGTGCGTGCGTGCGTGCGTGCGTGCGTGCGTGCGTGCGTGCGTGCGTGCGTGCGTGCGTGTGTGTGTAGGAGGGGGGGTACAAGCAAGGCACACTGTACAGAGCAGGGGGAAATGCTCAACTACTGGGGGAAGCCATGTAACTGTGCTCATGTGTGTATACGTGCATGAGTGTGTGTGTGTGCGCATGTGTTTTGAATGACGGAACAAGTAGCGCTAAATGACGCCTCTCTCGCTCTCAGACACACACTCACAGACACACACTCGCACAGAGAATGTTGTGTACTCAAGCACATCGCCTCTCTTGGCTACGACCGAAGCCGACATCCTGACGTTTGAGCCCAGCGCTGTTCATCAGGCCATCATGCTGGGTTGAGAGGTCAAAGCCATACAGTAGAACCTCCTTAACCCAAACATCAATCATCCAAATTACTGATACACAACAGGCAGCGATGTAAAAAAAATATATATATGCTAATAACTGTCCGCAGTTGAATTTTACTTTTTGTTTTTGTTTATGCATGTATTTTAAGGCAGAGGAAATCTAGACAAGCCCAGCAGTTGGTTACAAGGAAAGAAGAAACCTAAAAACATGTTGTATATTTCTATAGTGAAAGTAGTTCCAATAGTTCAAGTTTAAAGTGTTAATCCTTAACATTACAATATTCAGAAATACCATATTTGATATGATTTGATATTTTCCTCGCTGGCATTTTTGTTGCAATGGACCTCTCAATTGTTGTCGTCATTTCAGAAAAGAATTATAAAAATGAATCTTTGGTTAATTTTTTTCCACCTATGGCAAAAATAAACAGTGTTTTCCTTTCTCGTTTCCCAGCCATCTTGTCCTTTAGACTGCATTGGGGCTGAGAGGTAACAGGAGGATTATATGTTTTGCTAACTAGCCTAATTTTAAGAGCCACTAAAACTAAATGACCAGATGTTGCCGTTTCATTACGCCCCAGCTATGAGAACACACTGAGGCTGCTGATGTCGGGGGACCTGAGCTGCTATGCTAAGCTAGTTTTGGCTAGTGATTTTCCCTTTCTTAAACCCCTGCCTCATCAGAGAGAAATCAATATTTATTTTTTAGAAGACGTCGTTCGAGGTAAAGAGTCAGTGTGAACCACAGACAAAGCTAGTTAAATAACCCATTAATTTCTGTGAAGCTCAAACAATCAGTACTTGCAGGCTTGCAGTTGCAGCCATACCATATTGTGTAGGTTCATTATCTTTGACAGAGGTATAGGCGGTTTCACTGGAAGTCTGTTGCTAGGCAACAGTTTGGACCCAAATGTATTTCCTGTCAACTATTGCATTAGCTAACATTGCGTTACATCCCAATGACTTTGCTTCCCCACCCGATTGGTCGATGGGTTTCAGGATACCTGCACCCAATCACCCAATTCACCGCACCCTTCATGAACCCTGGCTGATCATGTCTTTCTCTCACTCTCTTGCATTGTGATTCGGCCTCTGTTGTGGTTTGGGCCGTTTGTTTGAATGATCTAATTTCTAATGTATCTTACTTTGTTTTGCTATACATTTAGTTGGCAGTTGTTTTCTCTTCTGCCTTGTATTATATGACAAATGTGTGTTTTTCTCATTTTCAGGAAGCACCGATGGGGTGAGCCGCTTTGTTGTTTTGGCATTGGCTCACCCTTGAGTTGATGCAAGCCATTCTGAAGAAGGTGTGTTCACACCGAAACGTCATGATTACAGGTTGCCAATAAATTTGGAAAAACCTGGAGTGCGTGCCTGGACATTGTTTCCCTATTTTTATGTATGATATTAGAGGTTACAGCACCCAGTGTCAAGTCTAGTGAGGTGAGCGCGTTCTACTACTTTTTTCATTTTTTTTACTTTTCTCACCCTTGAGTTACCTGTGCTTCCTTTATCAATAAATATCCTTTTTGTGTACAAACCTGGTCATCCTTTCTGTCAACCAATATTTATGTTACAGGCAGCACTTTTATCCTTAGACCTCAGGGGTCGTTGTAACGCACTTAGACCTCAGGGGTCGTAACACATTGCAACAGGAAATACACTTGGGTCCTTTTAGAACGTTATTGTTGTGACTTATTTATTTTATAATATAAATGTATAAATATAATTTTATAATTTTACTTATTACAAGCAATAAAAGGTAAACGTTTCAACTTTAAAAAGGTAATTATATCGTAATTCTTTACTCGTTTCCATGGTAACTACTACAATACCCATACGCCTTGTCAATCTTTGACCAATCACAACTACTCTGACGTTGGTGTCCCTTGTACAGTGGGGCTCTGCAGCGAGAGAGACTGCAGTAGGGCTGCAGCACGATTCTTGCTAAAATGTGAATCACAATTTTTCTCTCTAAGAATTGAGATCACGATTCTCTCACACGATTCTTATTTTGTCATAATTCTTTTTAAATTTAATTTGTATGTAAACATTTTTTTTTATCAGCATAATTTAGAAATGAGATTGCATAGGTCTATGAATCGAGATCGCGATTTTTTCCCCCCGATTAATTGTGCAGCCCTACTCTGCAGCAACACCTACAGTAGGCCTACACCATCACGGGCCTGTGGAACACCTACAGTAGGCCTACACCATCACGGGCCTGTGGAACAACACCTACAGTAGGCCTATACCATCACGGGCCTGTGGAACAACACCTACAGTAGGCCTACACCATCACGGGCCTGTGGAACAACACCTACAGTAGGCCTACACCACCACGGGCCTGTGGAACAACACCTACAGTAGGCCTACACACCATCACAGGCCTGTGGAACAACACCTACAGTAGGCCTACACCACCACAGGCCTGTGAAACAACACCTACAGTAGGCCTACACCACCACAGGCCTGTGGAACAACACCTACAGTAGGCCTACACCACCACAGGCCTGTGAAACAACACCTACAGTAGGCCTACACCACCACGGGCCTGTGGAACAACACCTACAGTAGGCCTACACCATCACAGGCCTGTGAAACAACACCTACAGTAGGCCTACACCACCACAGGCCTGTGAAACACCTACAGTAGGCCTACACCACCACGGGCCTGTGGAACAACACCTACAGTAGGCCTACACCATCACAGGCCTGTGAAACAACACCTACAGTAGGCCTACACCATCACAGGCCTGTGAAACAACACCTACAGTAGGCCTACACCACCACGGGCCTGTGGAACAACACCTACAGTAGGCCTACACCACCACGGGCCTGTGGAACAACACCTACAGTAGGCCTACACCACCACAGGCCTGTGAAACAACACCTACAGTAGGCCTACACCACCACAGGCCTGTGAAACAACACCTACAGTAGGCCTACACCACCACGGGCCTGTGGAACAACACCTACAGTAGGCCTACACCACCACGGGCCTGTGGAACAACACCTACAGTAGGCCTACACACCATCACAGGCCTGTGGAACAACACCTACAGTAGGCCTACACCACCACAGGCCTGTGAAACAACACCTACAGTAGGCCTACACCACCACAGGCCTGTGAAACAACACCTACAGTAGGCCTACACCACCACGGGCCTGTGGAACAACACCTACAGTAGGCCTACACCATCACAGGCCTGTGGAACAACACCTACAGTAGGCCTACACCACCACGGGCCTGTGGAACAACACCTACAGTAGGCCTACACCACCACAGGCCTGTGGAACAACACAGTAGGCCTACACCACCACGGGCCTGTGGAACGACATCTACAGTAGGCCTACACCACCACAGGCCTGTGGAACAACACATACAGTAGGCCTACACCACCACGGGCCTGTGGAACACCTACAGTAGGCCTACACCACCACGGGCCTGTGGAACAACACATGGAACATCAAATAATCAAGGACGACGCAGCGCAAGCAGCAGTGGGCTTATAGCCTGCACTGCCCTGCAGCCACGATGACAATGCAACGTGAAAGAGGTGGAGAGGAAGAGAGGCACTGGGGACATAAGTAACGGACATTTGGACACACAGCAATTCGGTCCCATTACATCACACCTATGATGATCAGTCTTAAAGAGGAAGAGGGCCGATTCTCGCGGCAATCTGAGGCCATTTAAATAGACACTTTCTGTCCAACGGCTTTTTTTGTTTCGTTTTTAGATAAGAGATAGAAGAGAGAACCTTATTGTGCCTGGGGAAAGGACACTGTGTTGTAGTTAACAGTACCTGGCTTCAGAATGTACACAGAGTTAATGAGAACGAGAACATGGGGGGGGGGGGGGACTAAGGATTATAAAATAATATAACCATAACATATGAGATAAGAGAGATTATTAAGCACAGGATTTACCAACATACAGTAGCCACTACCTATTATGATTAGTTCATTATTCAATACCCTCCTAGCTGAACTAGCCCACTAAGTCATCTGTAATGATGATGGTAAATGGTAAATAGGACCGCATTTGTATAGTGCTTATCCAAAGCGCTTTACAACTTATGCCTCACACATTCATTCACACTGACGGTGGAGGCAACCAGGCAAGGCGCCAACCTGCTAAATCGGGAGCAGGGGTTAAGGGTCTTGCTCAAGGACACTTCGACATGCTGCCGTGAGGAGCAAGAATCTAACCGGGAACCTTCCGCTTGCCAGATGACCACTCTACCTCCTGAACCACTGTCAATGAGTCCTAGATGAACTAGCCCACAAAGTCCTGAATGATTTGTTCATTATCTAATACCAGAGTCCTAGATACATTAGACTAGCCCACTAAGTCATCTGTAATGAATGATTTGTTCATTATCTAATACCAGAGTCCTAGATAGACTAGCCCACTAAGTCATCTGTAATGAATGATTTGTTCATTATCTAATACCAGAGTCCTAGATACATTAGACTAGCCCACTAAGTCATCTGTAATGAATGATTTGTTCATTATCTAATACCAGAGTCCTAGATACATTAGACTAGCCCACTAAGTCATCTGTAATGAATGATTTGTTCATTATCTAATACCAGAGTCCTAGATACATTAGACTAGCCCACTAAGTCATCTGTAATGAATGATTTGTTCATTATCTAATACCAGAGTCGTAGATAGACTAGCCCACTAAGTCATCTGTAATGAATGATTTGTTCATTATCCAATACCAGAGTTCTAGATAGACTAGCCCACTAAGTCATCTGTAATGAATGATTTGTTCATTATCTAATACCAGAGTTCTAGATAGACTAGCCCACTAAGTCATCTGTAATGAATGATTTGTTCATTATCTAATACCAGAGTCCTAGATACATTAGACTAGCCCACTAAGTCATCTGTAATGAATGATTTGTTCATTAGCCTATACCCTCCCAGCTGAAGGCAATATTAGTATATATTACTAAGGCTGTCAAAGTTAACGTGTCATTAACGCCACGATACTTCAGGTGTATTATTTATACTCTCATTGATACTATGTTTGAGAGAGGGGGGGGGGTGAGAGAGATGAGGAAGGGGCAAGAGAGAAAGAGAGCTGGGAGAGAGTGTGTGTGTGTGTGTGTGTGTGTATGTGTGTGTGTGTGTGTGTGTGTGTGTGTGTGTGTGTGTGTGTGTGTGTGTGTGTGTGTGTGTGTGTGTGTGTGTGAGAGAGAGAGAGAGGGGGGGGGGGTGGGGTCCTCAGCCCTTGTGTGGGTGAATGTAACAAGTTCATAATGTTTTCTTTGCCCTATTATTTCATGCACACTTTATTCATTGTTTTAAATTAGTTATAAAAAAGTTATTTTGTGCAGCACTCTTGTTTTGAATTTGATGCAAATTTGCAATGCATGAGGGTCATCCTTTTGTGTTAAATGGGTGCATAACGCAAGCATTTGTTGACTCTCATGTTGATAAGAGTATTAAAACTTGAAAAATATCCGTTTAAGGTAGATAAAATAATATATTTAAAAAAATGCAATTAATTCGCGATTAATTGCGAGTTAACTATATGGACAATCATGCGATTAATCAGATTAAATATTTTAATCGATTGCCAGCACTATATATTACCCATCTCAATTGCCTCAGAAAGTTGCCGGCATGTATCACAGCCTTTAGAGTCTGGCTTCTCAAACTATGGGGTTGACCCCAAGAAGGGGTCACAGGCCTACTTCTGTCGGGCCCCATGTGACAGCAACGGCACGTTTTAGTGGCGCGTGCTTCACAGCCAGAGCCAGAAACTAAACCTCCCATTTGGATCCTTGAAATGTTTAAGACAAGTAGCTGTGTTTTATAATAAGCACTGAGTGGATAGAGGCGTCCCCACTAATGAACTAACAACAGGAGGAAAAGAGAACCATCAGAAAGAAAGAAAAACACAGGATGGTTGGTTGTGAGCCGGTCACTTCAGCCATCTGTGTGTGTGTGTGCCTTCTGCTCTACCTTCTTCCTTTGCATGAGCAGAACAATAGGACGTACACACACAGAGAGTCATCCACCCCTAGACACACACAAGTTCAGTCACACACACACAGGAAGTTGGGACCACTACATTCCAAGGCCATGCCTGCCCAGCTGTGCCACACACACACACACACAGCTTCAGCCAATGCGTTCAGACTGTTAAGTACATTAGGCCTACACACACACAGCGCCATCTTGAACTGTCTATACTGTAGATCTACTGTGCACAACTTTTGTGGGGAATTTAGGGGGGGGGGTCAGATCGCTATTATATACAGCCTAGGGCAGTCAGCAGGAATTTGTTTTTCTTCACACATCCCTCACAAGCCGTGAAAATAAAAAAGCAACATGTTTAATTACAACCAGGCACTGCAGATGAATTGGCCATAATTGCTATATTTTTTTTTGGGTATTTCAATTTTATCAGACAACATACGATGAGGATTGACAAAAAGATGTGTGGTGAAAGAAATCTAGGATCGAGATTATATCTCAAATTTAAATAGTTGGTTGGTCGGTCCACAAGAATGCCCCCACCCTCTAGCGGCCACAGTTTTGCCCTAGGAGGCCGAAAGGTCATGGAGGTCAAGTGTTGGTGTGAGGGTGTGTGTGCGTGTGAGTGCATGCATGCATGCATGCAGCCGTGGATGCCTGTGCGTATGTGTTTGCACTGCAGCTATTGCAGATTATTTTCTAGTTCAGTCTTGTGATGGCTTCAACTTTCTCACAATCCCTTAAAAATTAACACACCAACGTTATGGGAAATGCGTAGCGTCTTCTCCAAAGTCATACAAGAAGATAGATACCACTTTCCTCCCTGTGCACTCAGTAGAAAGCTGTCTGGCTGCAAGCTAGCCTAGCTTAGCACAAATGAATGGAAGTGGATGTGTAGGGACAAGCCTGGCCAATAACACCTTTCCCAGAGTTTTAAATTAGGCTAGCCACTTCCACATACACTTCCATTAATTTGTGCTATGCTAGGCTAGCTCTGAAGAAGACGGTACGCACATTTCCCATACTGTTGCTGTGTTCCTTTAACTATAAATCATTATCTTGCTAAATCCTACAGATTGCCAAGATTAACCAAACAGAAGCAGTCGCACAATACACAAGCTGTAACACAAAGATTAATAGAAATCTAGAATCTAATCTATCAAATTGCCTAGATTCCCAGGGGAGGGGTTATGACACACAATAAACAACTAATTTCAACTGTAGAAGGCCCAACTTGAGGAAAGTTGAAGAAATAATGTCTGCTAGAGGTCTGCTCTCCTCGCTGTGATGTCACCCAGAGGAATTTCTCAGGGTGCCAAATGCAGCTGAGCCCTTAAGACGCAGAAGACATTGGTGAGTTACATGTCCAATTATCAGACATTCTCCTCACAACAGAACGATAGGATTAAGGTTGAAAATAAGTGCACTCTTGAATATCAACCGATACGGAGTTCCGATCCAATCAATTACTATTACTGAATATTAGGGATGCACCGAATATTCGGCCACCGAAAATTATCGGGCGAAAATGGTTAAAAGGGGCACTTTCGGCCGAAAGGGTTTTAGCACCGAAAAAATATCACTGAATGTCAAATAACAGGGTTACGTTCATAACCTAACGTGTTGTTGTGATGACGTAATCAAAACGCGACTACAGACATAGCATGCGCAACGTGTAACGTGAGCAGCTTGGCAGCTCTTCCTGCAGCAGGGCTGTACACTGCGACGAGATGATCGCGAATTGCCCCTTTAATTGGCCGTTGCGATTGGTAAATATTATCTGGGGGCGGGCTTGCGAGTAGTGCTTTCAAGCCTTGCATTCGCATTTCACTCCTAAATTATCCAAGGCGTGTGATGACGCGATGACGTCACTCACGCGAGCTGAGCAGTGAGCACTCAGCAGGTATGATCAGCGGGAACAATCGACTGAGCACTCACTCTGATAGACTGGCTGACTGTCTGATTCATTTAGCTATGAAGAAAAGTAAAGTTAGTATTGCTTCATATTTTCGACGCGTTCGACCTCCTATAGTGAGCCGAACTGAACTGAACTCAGACACACGGAGAGAGCTGCGGCGTCTGCTGCTCCTCCTCCCTCCCGCACCCATGGCTGTTGTAAACACTAGTCTCTAGTGGGACACTGGGACCTCGGTGAGCCTGCCAGCCGGCTAGCTACTGATATCAACAAATGCTCCAGCAAGTCTAGTAGTGCATGATAGCTCGCGTTAGCTCACTGTTCAAAGCTAAACGTCCCATTAAACTAAATAGCTACAGATAGCTCCTGATATCAATGTCTTATAACACTGAGTCGATGCGTATTCGAGCTGAGGGCACGCTGAATATAGTCAATAGGGTCCAGCTGCAGCGCCGGAGAATCCTGGCCGTAGCTGGAGGCTACAGTATAGGGTCCAGCTGCAGCTCCGGAGAATCCTGGCCGTAGCTGGAGGCTACTCGAGTACACACAGACAGTGGAGCTGGTTGCATATAGCGAGCATTTTGACTTGTTGCGTGGTGGCGATGTCTCGCAGATAATACAACTACAAGTATGATTATATAATATATATATTTTATTAAAAAAAAATTTAAACTTTTTTTTAAATCAAAAACAATCGATATAAATAATGGTAAAATTGTTGTTTAAAAATGTGCCCCTAAAAAATATTTTTTGCCCCTAAATTTCTCATTTAGGGGCAAGTGTGCCCCTAGTGAAAAAGCTTAGCGTACAGCCCTGTACAGCCTGTGATACCAACTCCTCTTGGGAGTCACGCTGTTTCTATGTAAACCCTGCGAGCAACGCATCCAATAAATGCATCTTTAACATGCTTTATATCCTCGCCATTACTATATGCCTGTCGCGGTTAAAAACCTTTTTAACTAACGTTAGCGTTAAGCTAGCTAACACCGCTTCCATTCCTCTTTCACTCGTCTCTCGTAAGCTACGTGTAGGAGCCGTTCTTGAGTTATTTAATCTTTGAGTTTGTATCATGCAATTATTTGAATTATGAAAATGAAAACTGATAATTTGATTGACAAGTCATGATATTATTTACACTGATTATCTTATTGTAACTATTCTTATGATTTGAAACTATGTGCACTTTCCCTTTAAAGAGACCTACCTGAGCTATCCACCTGTGTAGTTTACCTTGATAAGGGGTGGTGGCTTGCGTGGGAGACGTGGACCGGGAAAGCAAACAGTTTTTGTACCGCACGCACAGACGCACTGCACGCAACGCACGCATGTATTAGATATACGAGTTTTGTTTGTTTTGCAGCTTGGAAATAAATGATTGATTCATTGTGACAGCCAAACGGATGGATCAGAATCTTTATTATGTGCGCGTAGACTAAAGATATCCCCGGAGTGGAAGTGGCAAATACGAAAGGCAAAATTGTTTGTAAATAGCCACTATACTACGTCATCTCCCGCTAAGAGTCACGGGAGATGTAGTAAATACAACAGTCCTTCCATAATTCCATGAATTATGACAGTAGCCACTACAGTAACATCATTAAGTCTGCTATAAGCTATTATCCCTCTCGTGTGTGTGTGTGTCTTTATGCAGATCTTTATGCAGTTTTAAAGCACCTTGGCTTTGTTCTGAATGCACTTTGTTGTAGTTATCCTACAGAGAAAATAAAATGCACTTGACTTTAATGCACATTTTGTTGTATGCAAAGAGAAAATGTTTAAATTGTACAATCTTTCAGCAGTCAGTCTGGAATTAATGTATGCATTCAAAAGTGCTGAATAAATGTTGTATGGGCCCATAATAGTGATTATTAATATTATTTAAGTTAAGTTTTGCCATAATCATGTCTTTTGCCATAATCAGGTAGCTGAAAAAATAAAAGAAATACATTATATATATTAATAATTTTCTGCCTTTCGGCATTCGGTTTTCGGCCAACTGTTTCCTATTTTCGGTATCGGTTTCAGCCAAGAATTTCCCATTCGGTGCATCCCTACTGAATATGGTATAGACTGAGTACCGATCCAATCAATTACTATTACTGAACGGTATAGACGTAGTAGACCATTTGTTACTGAACAGTATAAACTTAGACCATTTGTTACTGAATGGTATAAACTAGGGCTGGGCATCTATTTTCAAATAGTCATTCAATTATAAAAAAAAAAATCAAATAGTTTATGCGACTAACATTTATCTTCTTTTTTTTTAACCAGTACCTACACTGTGTAATGTATTTAGGGGACCCCAATTAAATGTTACACCACTGAACAGCATGCTGGGTAAAGCTCACTAGCTAGCCAGATAGCATAACAGCTGGGAAAGGCTCCATAACTACAGTTCATTCAAGAAAGAGAGAGCGGAGATGTTACACTTTGTTTCATTAAGCTCACACATTTCAAGCATCAGTGAATTAATGCTTTTGTTCCCAGAAATAAGGTTAGGCTGGTCCGACTCCCAAAAATCTAACACTAGCCAATTAGCAATCAGTAGCCAGCAAGCTCACTTCTTTGATTACCTCACGTTTGCTATTAAGTAAAAACAAAACCATACATTAAACATGGAAGCTCAGACATTTCAAGTATCGGCGATGTAACTTTCCGAATTAATAAGATAAGATATTCCTTTATTGATCCCCTTGGGGAAATTCAGGCATCATAGCAGCATGGGGGAGGTGGAGGGGAGGTACAGGTAGTAAAAACAAGCAGTGTAAACAATATAACAAATCAATATAATTAACTAACTAACTGAAATATACAGTATTCACATAAGGTACAGTATGCATAAGGTAGTATTATTGTCCTTTTAGGTTCCTAGTAGTTGTAGTTGGATGTCTGGCAGCAGTCCCTACTGTTGTGGAGCCTGATGGCCGCTGGTATGAAAGACTGGCCGAGGTGGTTAGTTGAGTTGCTTTTGTTCCTGGAAATAATGTTAGTCTGGTCAGACTCCAAAATATATAGCTGTTTGCAATGACAACAGCCATCTAGCTTGCTTGATTATCTCACGTTCGTTATTAAGTAAAAACTAAATAATATGTTAACGTGGGGGGGTATAATGGTATTTGATGGTATACTCTTCCAGTATAAATTACAATGTGATATATGACATCTTTTCTGTAATTTCTTTTGTATTTATCTTATACAATTGTCATGGTCCAATTGCATTCAAATGTCTATTTTATTTTACTTTTTAATACTACTGCAAGGAATCTTTATACACTTAATATACAGTATGTATATATATTAAAAAAAGATATTATGACATATATATAGATATTATGACATATATATATATAGATATTATGACATATATATATATATATATATATATATATATATATATATATATATATATATATATATTGTGGACAACGGCATAGTAAATCCATATCTTTGCATGGATCCATGACGGTATACCTTCATATTTCAGTATACCTTCCAGTCCTAATAACCTGTCATTGGCCTGATTGTATTAACTGCATCCCCTATCATGACTTGATGGTTACTGCATGACTGTACCCTTTAAAATGTCACCAGACAGGGTCAGAGCACTTGATGTGCTCCTGATGCAGGTGGGGCTTCAGTTCAGTATCTGTTGCTCATGGACAGTAAGATATGGTGCACACAGACTCTCTATCAGAAAAGCCCTAACCCCTAGGTCTACGACTACCCCTTTATTCCACAGTCCTACTGTGCATTTCAATATTACTAGTCCTATCTATTCCATACTTTTTTAATAATCCGTCACACAACCTGTAACAGCTATGCAGTAGGGTTATTCCCAACCCCCACCACCAAGATGTCAATTATGATGAATTGAAAATGGAGGACCCTGATGTAAACAAGACGAAAGTCTTTCTCTGGTCTGCATCCCCTTAACAATTGTGTGTATTGAGCTGTACTGTACCCATTCTGCAATCTGTTAATACAGTTTTCAATCAATCAATCAAGAACAACTCAAATGAATCAGTATCTCTGTAAATGACCGTTTGGAACTAGTGTAGAGATTGTGGTGGGTCAATTGGTGGTCTATATCTAGACACATTGATTGATATCACACTTAGCCATAATCTATTTTAATCAATTAAAGTCTGATCAAATGGAATTGGAGGGGGGCTGGGGGATGTCCATTATAATTTAATGAGAGTTGTGCAGATGTGTCCATAAAATAATGTGGAAAATCGCATCCCTGCTATCGGGAAACTGTGTGGCTACTCATTTTATGAATTAACCAACATCAACAAGTCCTCATTAAACATTTTAATGAATGCCAAATGCCTCACCCCACATAGCTGGCTGTGAAATTAAATTCCATGAGACACAGGGCCTGGTGACTGCGCGCGCACACACAACAACAACAGCGCCTGGTGCGCGCGCACACACAACAAGAGATAAAGCTGGGAACGAGGTTAGGTGCGTGCGCACACACACAACAACAGCAGCGATGGGAGAGAGAGTGAACGCTTCTATCGTAGCTGCATGCTGCTTACAGTCAACAACATACAACTCCGCCACACAGCACACAATCTGCAATCACATCCACCAATAGCCTAAAGCAATAGCCCAATATTATAGTTACAGAGAGGGGGCTAAAGTGTTGGGCTAATTCAATGTTGAGACTACGATGATTATTATCTACTCCGATGATTCACTAGATGCGCCCACAGCTCAAGAAGGCCTTGTGTACATTGTTGATCCTCCTCACTGTAGCTATAGCCACATCTTTCAACCCAAATCACGACTGCCTCTTAGACTGTATATAGCATCAGGCAAGAGTAGAATAATTACATGGGGTCCCCCCCGGTTCCTTCACAATAAGACATTTGTTTACCACAAAGTGACAACAAGGGGGGGCGATACTGGAAGTGTAGCTAGCCCCTTTCGTGACTGATGCACCGAGTGAATCCACAGTCACTTGCTCCTCAATAGCAAACCAACCTAGATTTACCATGAACGACTGCTTCTAACCGAACCGTTCGTTACACAAGTATCACAGAGAAGTTTCAAAGGTACTCACAGTTGCACGAGGGTTTCGGACAGAGATACGGGATGGTTTGAAAGCTCGGCGTTGCTAATAAACATTTTAAATATATTTTCTGAACTGGTCAACACTGCTCAAAACGGATTTAGCTGCCTCATGCGCCTGCGCTGTGATCACATGCGCATGCGCACCATGCACCCAACGCTGGAAATAATGCAGCGTTGACCAGTTTATAATTATTATTTAAAATGTGTATTAGCAACGCCGAGCTTTCGAACCATCCCGTATCTCTGTCCGAAACCCTCGTGCAACTGTGAGTACCTTTGAAACTTATCTGTGATACTTGTATAACGAACGGTTCGGCCAGAACCAGTCCTCCAGGGTGAATCTAGGTTGTTTTCCTATTGAGGAGCAAGTGACTGTGGATTCACTCCGTGCATCACAGTCATCACGAAAGGGGCTAGAAGTGTAGCCAGCTGTCAGTGTTTCACAGCACATTCACCACCAGCTTCTAGGCCTCTAGCACTGTGTTGTTATTATTATATTAGTTACATTTGTGTCCATACGTGTGGCGAAATACGTGCGTGTTGTTGTCATTTTGCTCAAATGTTAGCACGACATCAGCTAGTGCGAGTTATATCTGTTATTATCTCTCCCCGGCTGCGGGTTAGTTACCTTGTACACATCTCCGTAGGTGCCGCTTCCTATCCGCTGGATCAGCTCGAAGTCCTCCTGCGGGTTCCGCCGCGACAGGTCGACGCTAGAATTCATCATTAGTGTTTAGGGTCCCGATCCAACCGATCGTGTGTAGTAGACGGGCCACCAGCACGGAGAGAAATGTGTGGAAAACAAACGTTAAAAAACATACGACGGCGGCGTCAGAGGAATCACAGCCCGAACCCAGTGCGACTTCAACATGGCTTCTTCCACTGCTGCTGCTGCACAATGGGCATGCGCACGAATGTTGGCGTACATTCGCCACTGACTGTTGTTCAGGGAGAGAGAGAGGGAGAGGGGAGCTGTGTGAGGAGACAGTGATGGACTGGTCTGGGACCCGTGACTGTGTGGAGAGTGTTCGGCCAGCTTCTTCTCTCTGGTAAAGAAGAATACCCTGAAGACTCTGGCAGGAGCACTCATTCAAGGGTACTACGACTATGCTTGCACCTCATGGTACCAAAGCACCTCAAAGCAAGGCGCTAAAAACAAAATTACAAACATCACAAAACAAACTGGTCAGACTACTGCTTGACCTTACTCCTAGAACCCACCTCACCCCTGCCCACTTTGACAACCTAGGATGGCTTAGAGTAGACGACAGAGTACAGCAACTTGCAATGGGCCTGGTCTACAAGATACACTACACGACCAAGGTACCCATGTTTGTACATGTCAAAATACTTCCCAAAGGTCAGTGAATACCACGATCACAACACCAGAGGGAGCTCCACAAATCATGTTAACTTAAACCCAGATTCGGCTCAAACAAGGGACTAAACACATTTAGCAATTATGCCACATCAATGTGGAACGCCCTACCCAAAGCTGTAAAGGAATGTGAATCACTACCCACTTTCAAAACCACTCTCAAAGAATGCCTACGGGAGACTGCAATTCGAAACAGTGAATTGTCATGATATAATGATAATCACCTGTTATTTACAACCACCTGTTGTTTGACTATAAAGATGTTTGCACTTTGCAGTGATACTGTAAAGAAGAGAATGTTGTGCGTACTGGTAATTCCCACATGCTGAGATCCCACACATTCTAGAGATATGCAGGCTTGAATCCCAAGTCACTGCAGGCATATATGGTATATATATATATAGAATCATAAAGCAGCACTGTGGCGCTACTATGGCTATCACTAAAGTAACAACAGCAATAGACCTTTTTCACAACAGACATTTTCCGTGTCATAGCAGTGTAAACGCATCCGTAACTAATAATAAGATTATAGTTCCATTCCATTTAGGTGTGCCAGAGTCATTCCAGTGAGCCAGCATACACTATACCAGGGCCCTGGCACTGGCACACCTAAATGGAGCAGAAACAATATTAACCCTTTCACTACCAAAGGGTTAACACTTTCGCTGTGACAATACAGCAGCTTAACCCTTTCACTGCCACACGACAAAGGGTTAACCCTTTCACAACCACACTACAGAAGGTTAACCCTTTCACTACCACACTACAGACGGTTATGTGAAAGGTTAACCTTCTGTAGTGTGGTAGTGAAAGGGTTAAGGACAAGGTTATTTGCAACAGCTGTGTTTACCCATCTATTACACTTCACAGTGTCTGCTGTGAAAAAGGTCTATAGAACACTTGCCTGCATAAACTCAGTCTTTCTACAGTTCTTGGGGAGGCAGTCGGGACCACAGTCAAGTCAAAATGTTCCTGAAGCCAAGTTAGCCTAAATCTGTTGCCTATATCATCAACTATAACAGTAGCTCAGGTTACAATTCATCTCTACTGGCAACAAAGAAGCACAAAGAATCATTCATGTTTTGGGGGAATGACTTAACGAGTAAGCTCTGTCTAGTGCTGCCATGGAAACCAGGCTAACGGTGGCAGATGGGTAGAACAATAAGACCTCGTTTCAGATAAAGAGGATGAATAGTACAGCCTGACTATAGGATAATGATAAGGAATTGGTTCTCTGCCTGCCTGGCTTTAGGCAAATGTATCAAAGTAGCCCGGCCTGATGCCTATGTAACCTATATGTATGGTCACATTTTTTTTTTTTTTTTTATCACATTTTTTTATTATTAATTACATGAAACAAGACAACACATTAACCACAATCACAATACACAGAACTTCACAGGAAAATAACAAAAACAATAATAATACAGAAATAACAATTTATAAATTATAAAGACAAAAAGAAAATAGAGTTCAACCTTTTTAAATATTTAAATTTCAAGGGGTGCTATCTAATAAATTACCAAATAGTGAAGAAATAGCTAAATAGCTGCCCCCCAATAAAATCCCCAGTTAAATTCAAGACATAACAAAAGACAAGACAGACAAGACTATGGTCACATTTTATGTAATTTTGTTTATGTTTTTATTTTGGGAATGTTATTTATGTGAGAGAAATATTCTAATATGAGCCATAATTATTGCGTCTTGGTAAAACTAGTAATGTGCCCCATCAAAACGTGAATGAATGAATGAATGAACATTTTATTTAACAGATTGCAGAATGGGTACAATACAGTACGGCTCAATACACACAATTGTTAAGAGGATGCAGACCAGAGAAAGACGTTTGTCTTGTTTACATCAGGGTCCCCCATTTTCAATTCATAGTGACATTTATGACATACACAACATACATGACATTTATGGCATATGGATATACATGACATACAGGTATTTAGTACTGTTACATTTGTGACATATACGATATGCAAATATACAGTACTGTTACCCATAGATCCTGACAGATAGATAGATAGATAGATACTTTATTAATCCCCTTGGGGAAATTCAGGGTATCTCGCAGCTCACATAGTATACAGACATTGACCGTTCCCATACAGTTATTGCACGTTATGTCTGCATCATGAATTAAAAATAAGTACATGATAAAATTCAATTAAATCATACCCATCAATATTAAATTAAATGTGAGCGTGATTAGATAAAAGCAGGTGTATAAAAACAGGTGTAAAAACAGATGTAAAAAACAGGTGTAAAATCAAGTGTAAAAACAGGTAAAAACAGGTGTGTGGGTCAGAGGTCAGGTCCCCCGCACTATAATACGCTGTTGTACAGTCTGATGGCTGTGGGGACAAAGGACCTCCTGTGCCGCTCAGTCCGTGAGTGCAGGGAGATGAGCCGTCCGCTGCGACTGCTGCTCTGCCCCACCAGGGTGTGGTGGAGAGGGTGGTTGGTATTGCCCATGATGGCCAGCAGCTTGCTCTGAGTGAGGCTCTCCACCACGGTCCCCAGTGGGTCCAGTCTCCTCCCTACCACTGAGCCAGCCTTCTTGACCAGCTTATCCAGCCGTCTGGTATCCCTGGCCGTGGTATTACCACCCCAACAGACAGCGGCGTAGAGGAGCACACTTGACACCACTGCCTGATAGAACATAAACAACATTTCCCCACACACATTAAAAGACCTGAGCCTCCTAAGGAAGAACAGCCTGCTCTGTCCTTTCTTGTAAAGCGCTTCCGCGTTAGCAGCCCAGGCCAGCTTATCGTCCAGGTGCACGCCTAAATATTTGTATGTCTGCACCGTCGCAATGTTGTTTCCTCGTATGCTGACTGGTTGCAGAGGTGGTTTCGACCTGCGGAAATCCAGTACCATCTCCTTGGTCTTTTTTGCGTTCAGGAGAAGGCCGTTCCGTTCGCTCCAGTCGCTGAAGGCTCCCACCTGGTCCCTGTACTCTCCCTCCTGTCCCTTCCTCACACACGCCACAATCGCTGTGTCGTCCGAGTATTTTTGGACGTGGCAAGACTCAGAGTTGTAGTTGAAGTCTGCCGTGTAGAGGGTGAACAGGAACGGAGCGAGAACAGTCCCCTGTGGAGCCCCAGTGCTGCTGACCACTGTCTCCGAGACACAGTTGCCCATTCTGACAAACTGTGGTCGGTCTGTCAGGTAATCTGTGATCCAGGAAGTGAAGGAGGACAGAGTATATACATATGATGGGGAGGGGACTGTACACATTAGGAGGGGGTGGGTGGGTGGGTGGGAGAGAAATATACATACGGTGGGGAGAGAATATATACATGCGGTGGGGAGGAGACTGTCTATTAGGAGGGGGTTTGGACATTTACGGTGGCCAGTTTCGAATTGCAGCCTCCCGTAGGTGTTCTTTTATTTATTTATTTTTTTTATTATCTTTTTCCCCCTCCTTATTTTTGCCGATTAGTCGTTATGTCAATTCCCAACCCCCTTCCTGGTTGTTGCGCACTTTCCCCTACTGTTGGTCCGAGAGGCCGGAGACTGTCACATGCTTTCCTCCGATGCATGTGCAGCCAGCCGGCAGCCAGCCTGGCCGCGCAGATTCTCACCGGGAGAGTGTAACGTGTGGAAGGTCGCACTACCTCTCCAGATCCTACCCTTGCTGAGCAGGCGCCCCGACCAAACTGTAGGGGTCGCTGTCCACAACGCCCAGGACCCACCCACGACTCCCCTCCCCCTAACTCAGCCAAACGAGTTAGTATAGCGATCAGCCCGAGCCAAGGCAATGCTGACTCTCCGGGAGTCGAGACCGCAGCCTCTTGCATTGGTGACGAGCACAATCTCCGCTACGCCACCTGACCGCCCCGTAGGTGCTCTTTAAGAGCGGTTTTGAATGTGGGTAGGGATTCACATTCCTTTACAGCTATGGGTAGGGCGTTCCACATTGATGTGGCATAATTGCGAAATGTGTTTAGTCCCTTGTTTGAGCCGAATCTGGGTTTAACATGATTTGTTGAGCTTCCTCTGGTGTTGTGATCGTGGTATTCACTGACCTTTGGGAAGTATTTTGACATGTGTGTGACAAAATGGCATCCAATGTAATAAAAAAAGTCAATCAACGAACTCGATTCTTGTACCGGATCTCCTCCCTGGTAAACAAGAATACCCTGAAGACTCTGGCAGGAGCACTCATTCAAGGGTACTACGACTATGCTTGCACCTCATGGTACCAAAGCACCTCTAAGGCACTAAAAACCAAATTACAAACATCTCAAAACAAACTAGTCAGACTACTACTTGACCTGACTCCTAGAACCCACCTCACCCCTGCACACTTTGCCAACCTAGGATGGCTTAGAGTAGACAACAAAGTACAGCAACTTGCAATGGGCCTGGTCTACAAGATACACTACACGACCAAGGTACCCATGTACATGTCAAAATACTTCCCAAAGGTCAGTGAATACCACGATCACAACACCAGAGGGAGCTCCACAAATCATGTAAAACCCAGATTCGGCTCAAACAAGGGACTAAACACGTTTCGCAATTATGCCACAACAATGTGGAACGCCCTACCCAAAGCTGTAAAGGAATGTAAATCACTACCCACCTTCAAAAACACTCTCAAAGAACACCTACGGGAGACTGCAATTCAAAACTGGCCCCTACAAATGTCCTAACCCAGTTGTACAATAAAGACCAAGCATGGCTTTGTCAGTATTCCAATGTACAGCCCCACCAACCCCACCCCACCTACCCAACCTCCTCCAATGTACAGTTTCCATGTCAAATGTATGTCAGTATTCCAATGTACAGTGTGTGTCCCCCCCCTACCCAACCCCCCCCCCCCCCCCCCACCTCCAATGTACAGCCCCACCCCACCTACCCAACCTCCCCCAATGCACAGTTTCTATGTCAAATGTATATACTCTTCTTCTGGATTTTTTTTAGTATCACAAACAGTACTGTATTTGAAAATCTGGTATGTCATAAATGTATAGATGTAGCAGTACTGTCTATCTGTATGTCATGTGTGTCATATGATGAATTGAAAATGGGGGACCCTGATGGAAACAAGACGAAAGTCTTTCTCAGGTCTGCATTCCGTACTGTACTGTACCCATTCTGCAATCTGTTAATAAACTTTTCAATCAATCAATCAATCAATCAATCAATGTACATGGGTACCTTGGTCGTATAGTGTATCTTGTAGACCAGGCCCATTGCAAGTTGCTGTACTCTGTCGTCTACTCTAAGCCATCCTAGGTTGTCAAAGTGGGCAGGGGTGAGGTGGGTTCTAGGGGTAAGGTCAAGTAGAAGTCTGACCAGTCTGGCCGTTCAGAGCGTTTGCCCATTGGGAACGCACGCATGTCCATTCAGAACTGGGCCATTGATTGGCCCCCGCCGGACATGCTGCTTGCAGCATTGTGGAGAACCACTGTGTTGCTACCTGCAGAACCGCACATCCAGTAAACTTAGCATTCAACACGGCACCTACTTGGGCCTTTCTGGTTCTCCACATATCCAAGGGCCTTTCTTGGGCCCTACCAGTACAGGAGACCAGGAGAGAGATACACAAGGGGGAGGGGATGGGTGTAGGGACAAAGGAGGGGGAGGGGAGGAGGACTGTTGAGAAAAGTACAGAGACATGGGGAGAGATACAGGAGGGGGAGGGGAGGGGAATAAGACCTCTGGCATAAACCTCAACAATTGATTGATTGAAAACTTTATTAACAGATTGCAGAATGGGTGATTGATTGATTGATTGAAAAGTTTATTAACAGATTGCAGAATGGGTACAGTACAGTACAGCTCAATACATACAATTGTTAAGGGGATGCAGACCAGAGAAAGACTTTCGTCTTGTTTACATCAGGGTCCCCCTATTTTCAATTCATCATAACATATATGACATACATGACATACAGATAGACAGTACTGCTACATCTATACATTTATGACATATCAGATTTGCAAATACAGTACTGTTTGTGATACAAAAGTGTCCAGAAAAGGAGTGTATATACATTTGGCGTAGAAACTGTACATTGGAGGAGGTTGGATGGGTGGGGTGGGGTTGGGTGGGTTGGGTGAGGGCTGTACATTGGAGGTGGGGGGGGGGGGGGGGGGGGGGTTGGGTAGGGGACACACACACATTTTACACTGTACATTGGAATACTGACAAAGCCTTACTTGGTCATTTACTGTACAACTAGGTTAGGACAGTACAGTACAGCTCAATACATACAATTGATAAGGGGATGCAGACCAGAGAAAGACTTTCGTCTTGTTTACATCAGGGTCCCCCATTTTCAATTCATCATAACGTATATGACATACACGACATACAGATAGACAGTACTGCTACATCTATACATTTATGACATACCAGATTTACAAATACAGTACTGTTTGTGATACAAAAAGAGTCTAGAAAAGAGAGTATACATTTGACGTAGAAACTGTACATTGGAGGAGGTTGGGTAGGTGGGGGGGGGGACTGTACATTGGAGGTGGTTGGGTGGGGGGTTGGGTAGAAGGGGTGGGTGGGGGACACTGTACAACTGTACAAGCAAAACTGTACATTGGAATATTGACGAAACCATACTTGGTAATTTACTGTACATTGGAGGGGGTTGGGTTAGGACATTTACAGGGGCTAGTTTCGAATTGCAGTCTCCCGTAGGTGTTCTTTGAGAGTGGTTTTGAAAGTGGGTAGTGATTCACATTCCTTTACAGCTTTGGGTAGGGCGTTCCACATTGATGTGGCATAATTGCAAAACGTGTTTAGTCCCGTGTTTGAGCCAAATCTGGGTTTAACATGATTTGTGGAGCTCCCTCTGGTGTTGTGATCGTGGTATTCACTGACCTTTGGGAAGTATTTTGACATGTACATGGGTACCTTGGTCGTGTAGTGTATCTTGTAGACCAGGCCCATTGCAAGTTGCTGTACTCTGTCGTCTACTCTAAGCCATCCTAGGTTGTCAAAGTGGGCAGGGGTGAGGTGGGTTCTAGGAGTAAGGTCAAGCAGTAGTCTGACCAGTTTGTTTTGAGATGTTTGTAATTTAGTTTTTAGCGCCTTTGAGGTGCTTTGGTACCATGAGGTGCAAGCATAGTCGTTGTTGTGAAGGATCAGATTAAACCGAATATATATATTTATTTATGGATATATATTTAATAGTATTTGTATATCGTTTGATATCCCCTGTATATTCCTTGTACAATATGCACTGAATATCCCTTTAGTCTACTAACAGCCCATAATAGTTTCATTCTACCATTGGACGAGAACCTGGCGCCAGCAGCCATGCCCCTTGGTTCAAGTTCAATCGTGCCGACAAACATGTCGTGGCAAGCCCGGTTCCGCGTAGGAATACGTCTGGCGAAATACGAATGGTACTATTTGTTCACAGCGCATATATATATGGCGCAAGTAAAGTAGAACTTTCTTTTAGTCCATTAGTCCTTTACCCTCCAACCTAGTAACAGACGCGAAGCCTCACCCACGACGCACGTGTGGTGCAGTATGGCCTACTTGGCTTCAGAATAGGCATTGAGACATCGTGTGGATTAATAGTTGAATTGTCATAGTTTGGCACTATACCGTCGAGTGGGACGTATTTCTATTAAGTTAATAATAGTCTATTATGTATGGTGCATCGTTCGGTTAGAGTTATAAAGTGAGCAGTACCCCCATCGTTCCTGACGTTATCTGGAGTCTTAACCAGGCTGGGCAGACCACGTGTGGTGCTTGCATCCGAGGAGCTCCGGGCCAGGACGAGTGGACCTGTACATTGGATTACTTTACCCGGACGACGGCGAGCCTTCCACGGCTTGGATTATCTACATGCTTTGGGTGCTTTGATTATGCCATGGATAACAGCCAACACTGCTGAGTGTTGGAACTACCCCCCGAGAGGAGTCCAGGTGAGACGGCGCTCTACCCCGAGTGAGGTCGCCTCACGTCTCTTCGTTGTGGACCGGCAGCTACCGTCCACCAGAGGGCCCAGCTGTATTCATCTGCGGACCGAGGTTCTGTGGGCACCGTGTTCAGCACTCTGAATTCTCCCAAGAAATCGTCGGCCAGATGGGATACCGCCAGCGGCTCTCCTAACCCCCCCTACTGTCTTACAACCAGCGGGACCCCCCCCCCCCTTTAGTGTATCCAGCTATAATCATTTAAGTACCATCGCTATAGTTCCCTAAAGAACCAGGTTGTATACTTGCTCCCTGCGTAACCAGAGATTGGACATTCAATGTTGATTTACCTACGAATACTCATTTGCCTTTGAAGTGGATTCCCAAGCTGTCTCGGTTCTGCTCTGCCAGAACCTGTTGGCTAGTACTCGGCGTTGTGTCTCAATACTTTAAAGCTGGGAATCACTTCTCTTTAAACTTACTGAGCAGGCAGAAAGGCAGAAGGAATTAGGAGGAAAATAGTATAACAGTTGTTTAATTAAAGTTTAAGAGTGTATACAAATTACAATAAGAAGATGCTATGGTTGTTGATCACAAACACTATGCCGTAAGATGATACAACCAGCCTAATATTACAGTATAAAGAATGAAAATTGATAAGTTGTTGCTGGTCTTTGTGTTGTCTTGGCTGACAAAACAAAGAAGTTGGTTTTCCCTCCAAAAAGTCCTTTTGTTCTCGTTCTGCCTTGGCCTCCTTGGGGTTGATGGTGGAGATGGTGAGAGAGGTCTTGTCCTTCTGGGTTTGGTTGGTTCAGAGTTCTTCTGGTTGTTCCTGAGTCCCTCTCCCACCATTACACACCCATTCTTATAGCCCAAGGCCGAGTGTCTCTGAGTTGATGACATCATCACATTACTGCCCCAATCACAAACCGGCTAAGCTGGTATTTGAAAATAGGGGTTTGGCTTATAGGCCAAACCCTCTTCACAGTTACCCAGAGAATATCTAACCTATAATTTTACTTAAACACATTACTTGACTTGTTAATACTTTGATGAACCTCAAAATATATTGATTACCTAAACACAGCTTTATCACTAAGTCTGCTGACTTTAATCATTCTTTTAGAATAGAATATAAATCAATACCATATAGAACAAGCTTAACAGATTTCAGAATGGGTAACAATCAATTAATCATATTGAACATAAATGAAAATAGCACAAACACATTAACTAATTGTAGACATTTTAGTATGACCAAACCTAATTATATTTTACCTTACTTCAATGACAATATACCAGGAAATAGTTAGCTTGTTTGGAGATGTTCTGTGTGTGTGTGTGTGTGTGTGTGTGTGTGTGTGAATGTGTGTGTGTGTGTGTGTGTGTGTGTGAGTGTGTGACTATGTGTGTGTGAGTATGTGTGTGTGTGTGTGAGTGTGTGACTATGTGTGTGTGAGTGTGTGTGTGTGTGGATGTGTATTTGAAAATGTGTGTGTGACAGGAAACTCCAGCTAGATAACATGTCTACGTGACCTTTTGTTCTTCGTTTGATCTTTACAGAGCCCATTGTCCCAGGCCATAGCAGATGGTCCTTGGGTTGCGGTCATAGATAGAATCATTTGACCACTTTCTTCATGTGTAAATCGACCTGTGGCCACAATGTCAATCAGGAATTATTGTTTTGAGGCCCAAATATTTCTACACATTAGTTAATCATGATATATATGTTTTGGATTTTACAACAGTCCCCACTCGGATAGTTTACCTATCCTTAATATGTCAAACATAGATATCAATCTCTACACACTACTATCTAGATAACACTTAAGACATTTTAAATCATATTAGGATAACATATATATGGTTTGCCACACTCAGATCCTAAAATTCAAATTAGCCATTTCAGTTTTTGTGATCATGTGCAGTCTTTAATAACTTGTTCTCGTACCAAGATCAAATGGAGCATTTGAGGAGGGGGGTCCATGTTTTCTAGATTTGACCCTGCCTCCTCTTTATTGCTCAGAGCTGGTGCAATATCACGACTGCTGGGTGCAACTCAGAAAGCAAATTGCCTTTCTAATACACCCCATCTTCTGTCAAGCACATCTTGACTCGTGGAGATCCTCTCTTAGGGGGTAGAGCCCCCTGCTGTAGTATCTTCTATTCTTCACAGCGATGGGGAGGTCGTTGCTGGCTGCTCGACCCCTTCGCTGGTTGACCCTCGGATCAGTGGAAAAGGTTTGTTTCTCCTCCCCTCCTTAGACGACCTGGTGGTCGATAGGGGCGATAGCAGCTCCCCCCCTTCGCTTGTTGACCCCCTGGTCAATAGTTGAGGCCTTGCTTCTGTTGACAGCCGGAGTTGTTGCTGAGGCCTAGCTGCCTGTCTCCTCGTTGGTTGTCTGTCGTTTCCCTCTGAAGCCTCAAGACTCGGTCACTGCGTTGGCCAAGACTCTCCCGGCCCGAGAGGTATGCGTCTCCTGGTTCTCCGCAGTGTTGTGGTTCCCCATGGAACCGCTGGGTAGACACTAGCCAGTGTCCTCTCCCATCCGTATCCTGTAGTGAATATATATCGCTCCGGGGCACAGTGGGGATCACTTCTACCACAACAATTGATTGAGAATCCATAATTTCCATCCCTCAGACTCTCTTTACTGGTCTGAGCTTTTGACAACTTTCTTTTCCAAATCATTTATCTATATATTTCATGGCTTCTAGATCATTAAATTTCAAAATTCTGAAAAATTCACATGGCTCTCATTATATTATGCTGTCAAAACAGTATACTCTCCACCTCTCGATGTGGAATACACATTCAAACATCGTTACCGTCTCCCTCTGGTTTTGGACAGCTGCACCCCGGACCGGACGTTCAGCACTGACACATCCATTCTCCCAGTAACCTGTGTGTACAAGTCACAGACCGCCTTAAACACACATCTTCCACATCACAAGCCAATTATCAATTGCACATGTTCACACCCTACACAAGACTAATTTGGCCAATAGCGACCAAATCTATTGAGCTTCATTAATGTACAGAGAATCATGCTCCCCAACACTATCACCAACCACGACACACCCCCAGCCCCTAAAACTGGGTATTCAATGGGCGGAGAACAAAAATCCATAACTAGCTCATGTTCCTTCACTTTGTTCCCAGTCCATCTTACAGACATATACTACCCCGTCCTGATGTGTCGAGATCACTCCCAGCTTGCCAGGTACCCTAAGAAAAAACACACAGAAAGAAAGAAAACAGAAAACAAAACACAAAGAAAACACTGCCAAATCAATAAATGAAAAAATAAACCAAACTTGTGAGCTTTCTAGCTCATTTTTAACTAAGAAACAAAAAGGGAAATCAAATGAATAAACGAAATGTACGCTCCCGGCCTAAGTCAGGAATTGCTCATATCACACTAGAAACGAGAAGTAAAAATAAAAGTAAACAAACACCTATCCTATTGCTCATAACTGTTAATATGCTTCTATCAATACTATAAAATACTAGAAACAACTATGAGTCTTTTCAATTTCTTAATCATGCAGTCCACCCCTTGATCAATCTGAATGTTGACCGAGCATGGATAATTTACTGATCACTAGCTGCCGCAGTGTCACATCATCACACTGTCTAATATCGATTAACTGTTTAACATAATTTGACCTCTTGTTAGTCTGATTAGTTCATGCATTTGTCAGTCACCCATACATTCGTTTTTAGTAACTTTCATTCATAATCTAATCACCTAACACCTCTATTTACTTTTTATTCTAATCTAATTAGGAGCATATTTTATCATTCAATATATCCCACCTCTACCCTAGTCAGTTGCATATATTTTTATTCTGCCGGTGGCCTCTGCAGACATGACCCTTGAAAATGACCTTTCACTCCACAGCTCCAACAACACTGGCGGTCTCCCCCGGGTTGTGAGACCCGGTGGGTCAGTTGCCTGTGACCGGATGACCCTGGGGTCATCGGGCCAAGAACACGTCCTGGTGGTGTGCCATCATCGCCATGGTTCCCTGGAGCCTGTTCGGAGGATTGGGAGGGGCCCGCCACCTGTTCCTGCACAAACACGCTCTGTTGTGGATAGATGGGCCTGCTCTGCACAGTTTCGAGAAATGTGTCCGAGGGTCCCACACGTCCAACAATGCACCTGCCGCACACGGTAGCCAATCGGATTCCTGCCTTTGCCTACACCTTTTCCTCGTGGTTGCCACCTCGTGGGTGGTCCTATTGGGGTTTGTTGTTGTCCCGGCACGGGACCCCCTTGTGGCCCCAACTGGGCCTGTCTCTGGCCATCTGGTTCTCCAGAGGGAGAGGGAGAGAGGCGATTGGAACCCGTCTCCCCTCCGGGCTGTGTGGACTGGAGTAGGCCTTGGAGATAGTCCACTACCCGTCTAGCCTCGGCTAGCTGTTCTTCGAGAGGGAGGCACGTCTGTAACTGGCAGTCATCTGCAACGGACACTTCAGCTTGGATTGACTCGGGTAATACAGCTGTCTCTGGGTCGCTTGCTGCAACGACTCCCTGTGGCGGAGTAAAAGACATTATTTCCAGTCCCTCCGTCTCACTGGACACTAAAGGGGAGTCGATCAAATTCCAGTCAATCAAGTCAACGTCCAATTCGGTCAATGTAATGTCTGCAGAGGTTATCGGCATTATCTTGATTTGGGTACGCATTCTACACCGGCCTCCTTTAACTACAAGGTTCTGTAATGGCCTGAATATCTTTGGCCATCTTTTCGTCACTTTTATTGTGACATCTCCAGTCGTTGAAATAGACAGATTGTCCACCCTTCCTATGGTCAGTGCATCTAACCCTCCGGTTGCCCCTATCTGTGTATTTTCCATTCTCCCCTTTCTTCAATCACTCGTAACGTCACCGTTTGGAAAGCAAGTTTCTCTGTATTCAAACTATTTTTACCAAACTTGAGTTAATTTCACTCACACTTCTATATTGGTGTAAACAGGAATTGATAATCTCGGTCTTGTGATACTATACCCCCTGACTGTCAACAGTCTCTTCGATTTCCCTGTTGGGGTTCGGAATTGTCAGCGCCGGCCATCCGTCCTGGAGCAGCTGTGAAAAGAGAGAAGCAAAAAATACACTTAATTATCAGTGACATTTGCCATTCACAATCCATCATTTGTCTTTAAGCATGGAATGTCGGGCATCTCCTAGACTATGATCATATGAGAGCATTTGTGCAATTTTCGTTTTTGATTTATCAATGACACCGCCTTAATCTTTTTTCCAGTTGTCTCCATTGGAAACCCAGACTCGCAATCCTGTTGTCAAGATCCTCCTTAATACCACTCCGGGGAACTTATTTTCCATCAGCTGTTTCCTGAGATGGTGGTCAATCAGAAAGTTGTTATTTACAGCCTATCATTCCTAAACATCTGTATCGGACATTGTAATTTAGGTGAATAATCTCACTTTTACTCTAATCGTTCTTTGCAAATGACTATGTGTATGTGTAACTATATTTATTTCCGTCCGTGAAAGCCTAGTATGTATTTCGCTCATATTACATTACACATATCAGTAACACACATATTTCCCATTCACAATCTCTCACACAGTTATTATATTTCCCCCGTAACACCTAACCCCTTAGGTGTTAAAATAACGCTCTTCTCACGGGAACAGAAATCAATTTTCAGTGCCTCATGTCACCGAAGTCCCCGTGCATTTAGAACAGTGTCACACAACCCGTTCATAACCACAGGCGGCGACACCATCCCCATATTGAAAATCCTGCCGACCAATGAGATTCCACTGGCCAACTCGTCCCGTGGCCCACGGCATCACCCCCAGTTTGCAACCTGGAACGTGACATCCCGGGCCCCCTACCCAAGGATATTCAAAAATTATTCCACCCACAACCTCACTCAACCACCGTAACCAGTCACCCAAATATCCACACACAATATAATTCGACGCGCGTAGTGTGGCAGCGAGCCTTTGACGAGTGCACGCATAGCGCACCCCTGTTAATGCGCGGTGGCAGACAGCGAGCCCACCCCCGCCACGACGTTTAGCAGTCCCCGTACCCCTGGTAAAATGAAAAATGTGCGCAGTGTGGCAGCGAGCACCGACGAGTCACACACAGCGCACTAAGCGTGGAGGCAGACAGTGAGCCACGACGAACTGTCTACCCACACCCCCATCGCAGGCGAGTAGAGTAATTATGCTCCAACTTACGGCCCACCAACATGAACTGGTACTGAGCCCCAGCCGGGGCCCGTCCAAATGTAAGGAAAGAAGTACGAACAAAGCGTTTAGGTTGACATGGTAGCCTATACATTTCAGTGTGATTGCATGCAAAGTTTGTCATTTGAATATTTAGCTTTTTTTACTATCTCCTCGATGTCTTGATTGCAGTGTCTTGATTGCAGTGTTTTGTATTGAATTGTATAAAAGAAAAAAAAAAAGGATGAATAAATGACTTGTCGAACAAAGCGTAGCGCCAACGCAGGCAATACCACTGCCAGCACTAGAAATTCCCTAAAAACAACAATAAAACTGAATATGGAACAACAACATACGCATAATAAGTCCCAAACTCAGCCTACCGCCTTTGAAACCTTACAGTAAACAGCAATAAACAATATACCTAGCACTACCCCGCGTTTGAAACCCATAAAAAAAAACTATATACAGGCCCTAACCTAGGAGAGAAAGAGAAGCGTTTCGGGGGGGGGCCGAGGGGGGGGAAGTACATGGAAGAGAGGCGGTGTTGAAATGAGGGGAGCGAGCGAGATGGGGGGGTAAGAGAGAGAGAGAGAGTGAAAGAGGGGGGAGGTGAGAGGGAGAGGGGCGAAAGGGAGAGGGAGGGAGGAGGGTGAGAGAGGGAGGGGAGGCGAGAGGGAGAGGGAGAGAGGCGGAAAGGGAGAGGGAGAGGGAGGGAGGAGGGTGAGAGAGGGAGGGGAGGCGAGAGGGAGAGGGAGAGAGGCGGAAAGGGAGAGGGAGAGGGAGGGAGGAGGGTGAGAGAGGGAGGGGAGGCAAGAGGGAAAGGGAGAAAGAGAAAGAGAAAGAGAAAGAGAAAGAGAGAGAGAGAGAGAGAGAGAGAGAGGAAGAGAGAGAGAGAGAGAAAGAGAGAGAAAGAGAGAGAGGGGGAGAGAGAGAGGGGGAGAAAGAGAGGGGGAGAAAGAGAAGAGGGGGAGTGAGAGAGGAAGAGAGGGGGAGAGAGAGTGTACAATGAAAACGTTCTGTGAGCAGAATCCAAACATATTCATCCTGTACACTTCTGCCCCCTACCGTATTCCCAATAAACTCCACCTTCCCCTTAACAATGGACGCTCGCCACCCCTACCAAGATGGACGCTCGGCACCCTCCCAAGATGGACGCTCGGAGCCCCGTCAAGATGGACGCTCGGAGCCCCGTCAAGATGGACGCCCCCTCGCGAGACATACCGAGAGTCCCGTCATGTCATGACGTCAGCACAGTTAGCTTAGCATGTTAGCTTAGCATGTTAGCTTAGCATATTAGCTTCGTTAGCTTCAACCTAGCGCGCGTAAGCCGTCAGACCGCGCACCCTTGTGACGTCACAACCGGCGATCGCTTTAGCCATTAGCGCGGCTAAGTAGCATTAGCTTAGCTTACCCCATGATCCCATAAAAACGTTCCCAACGACCCGTTCCGCCGCGCGGGCCGTCCCCTCGCAACGTTAATATAATACCACATACCCCACAACAGAATCCTATTTCTCTCAAAACGCCAGTGTAGTGATCTAATTAGAAATATAAAAACATAATATCAAAACACTAGTTTGACCCCTCCGTCGTCATTTCCGGCGAGCTTAGAACGACTTCCGGGTCGGGCCTAGAAAATCCCGATCACCTTAAACATTACATAACTGGTTTTATCCGCCACGAATATGAAAACTTTTAAGTGCCCTACATATCCCCGTAATCTCAAGACACTATCGATCGACCTTACACATTTGAATTACGTCTACTTTTCCCCCCGTTCGCTCCGGTGCCCAGAGGCTAATACAGCAGCTAACCGCTGCTGCGTTCGACGGCCTCGGAAAACCGGCGTTTCCATTAAACTTCCCCACGGCCAATCGGTGACTTAAATTACATAATAACATAACTATACTCTCACACATCCCACCATTCACTCCTAACCATAAACATTCGCCAACCATACATTCATACACGCTTCCTAACACAATTAAAAAGTACACAATTAAAAAATACAAAATCAGCATTCACGCACATTTCCGTCTCTTCGAACGCCGCACGCGGCGCGACCGGTAAACCTTTCATTAAGCACTATTTTTGTTACAACACGCCCGCCCGTGCCCAAGGCTAAAACCAGACCTACTTGTGCTAACTCTCTACTGTAGAAAATACTATGCAACGGCGTGCTTCAGTCACTACTCTTAAGACATACTACGCACGGTGTCTATCTCGGCTTAACTCTGAGCACGAATCTAAGACATGTTCCTATCCCCTTACTTGTTCCGACTGGCAACGGCGCCCCGTTCATAGTGCTAACATTTTACATTAAAATATACTACGCACGGTGATTACAGAGCCGCCCTCCCCAGCCAGAACACTCAATCTAATTGTCCCTTACATCATGATTACATGAGGTTAAATTCTTTAGTTTCTTTCCCCAACCCCTTGTTGTTCGAACTGAGCAGCCCATTCTTCTTCCACACTCACCTCTCTCACAGGAACGAAGCTCACGCAGTTGCGTCCTCTGTCGTCCGCCGATGAGGTTGATGAGTGAAGGGAAAAAAATCTCGTCCAGGGCCGCCACTTGTTCACGGGTCAAACGGCACCAAAATGAAGTGGATTCCCCAGCTGTTTCGGTTCTGCTCTGCTTCAGAACCTTGTTGGCTAGTACTCGGCGTTGTGTCTCAATACTTTAAAGCTGGGAATCACTTCTGTTTAAACACTGCAGTGGTGCAGGCAGAAAGGCAGAAGGAATTAGGAGGATGGTAGTTTAACAGTTGTTTAATCAAAGTCTAAGAGTGTATACAAATTACAATAAGAAGATGCTATGGTTGTTGATCACAAACACTATGCCGTAAGATGATACAACCAGACTAATATTACAGTATAAAGAATGATAATTGATAAGTTGTTGCTGGTCTTTGTGTTGTCTTGGCTGACAAAACAAAGCAGTCTGTTTTCCCTCCAAAAAGTCCTTTTGTTCTCGTTCTGCCTTGGCCTCCTTGGGGTTGATGGTGGAGATGGTGAGAGAGGTCTTGTCCTTCTGGGTTTGGTTGGTTCAGAGTTCTTCTGGTTGTTCCTGAGTCCCTCTCCCACCATTACACACCCATTCTTATAGCCCAAGGCCGAGTGTCTCTGAGTTGATGACATCATCACATTACTGCCCCAATCACAAACCGGCTAAGCTGGTATTTGAAAATAGGGGTTTGGCTTATAGGCCAAACCCTCTTCACAGTTACCCAGAGAATATCTAACCTATAATTTTACTTAAACACATTACTTGACTTGTTAATACTTTGATGAACCTCAAAATATATTGATTACCTAAACACAGCTTTATCACTAAGTCTGCTGACTTTAATCATTCTTTTAGAATAGAATATAAATCAATACCATATAGAACAAGCTTAACAGATTTCAGAATGGGTAACAATCAATTAATCATATTGAACATAAATGAAAATAGCACAAACACATTAACTAATTGTAGACATTTTAGTATGACCAAACCTAATTATATTTTACCTTACTTCAATGACAATATACCAGGAAATAGTTAGCTTGTTTGGAGATGTTCTGTGTGTGTGTGTGTGTGTGTGTGTGTGTGTGTGTGTGTGTGTGTGTGTGTGTGTGTGTGTGTGTGTGTGTGTGTGAGTGTGTGACTATGTGTGTGTGAGTATGTGTGTGTGTGTGTGTGAGTGTGTGACTATGTGTGTGTGAGTGTGTGTGTGTGTGGATGTGTATTTGAAAATGTGTGTGTGACAGGAAACTCCAGCTAGATAACATGTCTACGTGACCTTTTGTTCTTCGTTTGATCTTTACAGAGCCCATTGTCCCAGGCCATAGCAGATGGTCCTTGGGTTGCGGTCATAGATAGAATCATTTGACCACTTTCTTCATGTGTAAATCGACCTGTGGCCACAATGTCAATCAGGAATTATTGTTTTGAGGCCCAAATATTTCTACACATTAGTTAATCATGATATATATGTTTTGGATTTTACAACACCTTACAAGTGCATTTCAAATCATAAATGTCATTAAGTGAACGTTGTATATACCCTTTGCTATATAAAATATTCGATTTATACATTTGTGTGGACTTCGTTTCATCAGGTGGGAAAGTGTTCATCATATCTATATCATGTACTGGATGGCCAGAAGTTAAAGTACAAGCGGTAGTGGTTTAATAATACCATACTTATCAATACAGTCAGGGAATTGTACCCCTCAGTTACAGTCGTAGTACCCTTAAATAAGTGCTCCTGCCAGAGTCTTCAGGGTATTCTTGTTTACCAGAGAGGAGATCCGGTACAACAATCGAGTTCGTTGGTTGACTTTTTTTATTACCTTGGATGCCATTTTGTCACAGGAAAGATTTGCCTCTAGGATGGAACCTAGGTAATAAATCTTTCCTTGTGACAATATTGTCACCCACTGTAACTCAGAAGCCGTCGGTCTTGCTGAGTTTGTTATTTGATCCGAAGAGAATGGACTCTGTTTTACCCAGGTGTAATGATAGTTTGTTATCAGCAAGCCAGGTGCAGATTCTGCAGAGTTCTGAGCTGAGGGTTTTTTCAACCTGTAACTTGTTCTTGTCAGAGACCAGCAGGGCTGAGTCGTCTGCGAACAAGAACAAGTTGCAGTCACAAGCTGACGACATGTCATTTGCATAAAATTAGGAACAACAAATGGGTGTGGCTTACGTTACGTGAGTAGATTTGTCTGGAGCCACAGAATCCAGGAAAACAATTATGTTGTTTCTAAGAGTTACGGTTCAAAAGCTACAGGCCAAAACACAAGGTTTGTTGTTTTAGTGCCACCATCTGGCCAAATGTCACCCTGCACTCCCCATGGTCCTCAGGTCTGCAGAAATGCGGCTACGGAAAGTATAGACGCAGACGGCGTAGCATGAAGTTGATCAGATGAACGGTTCTCAAGATATGCCACCACAGACACGACAACACACAGACATGCAGATAGCCACCACAGACATGACAACACACAGACATGCAGAGAGCCACCACAGACACGACCTGCATTCTTTCAAATGTATAATTAATCAATACAAATATTGTCATATTTATTTAAATTATGATTCATTAATTCCAAGGAGGCCTGTAGAGTTGACATGAAGGAATCACTATGATTCCTCCCAAATAAAGCCGAATCCAAGCTTAGGGACGGTTGGGGAATCCCAAAATCGAAGATGTTTTAAATGGCCCTAAGACCAAATTTTTTGTCTTAAGTCCGTTGGAGAATGAGACCCAATGTTCTAGTTTTTGTGCTCCAGCTCATTTAATTTTGGGTTAAATAAAATGTTTCTTGGCATAGCAGCGTGTTCTAAATGAATATATTATTGGTGTTACAGTTTGATGTGTACACTCTTGAACATTAACTAATTCAGCGCCATAGGTCGCTGTGGGCCTATGGCCGTGTGTGCCAGAGCTGTAATGAATGGGGATACATGCCGGTGTTTGCAGTAAAGCTATATTAAATATTATAGCTATGGATCTAATAATATAGTCGATTGTCATTGAGTTTCTTCCGGTCAAGATGCAAGAAACAGATAATTTTTTCATCCATACATTCCCGTTTTATACCGTGTGTTGTGTTCTGTAATGCATGTGAAAGCTGTACTTCCCAAGAGTCTCCACTATGGGGCGTAGTTGATACAATGCCATGTTATGCCTACAGGAAGTGAGAAGAAGAAGAGCCCTTCCTTGCTAGAACAGGCTGTACCCTGCTATACCATGCTTGTAGGCCTATGCCTATTCTACACCATGCCTTAGATTATGTCATGTACAGTACTATAGAGCCGAATTTAAGTGATTTTATAAACACAGATTAAGATCAATCCAGGACAGAAGATTCTAAATGTCTTCTAGGTTTAGGCCTAATTTACGTCTGAATTTTTTTTAGTTTCAAGATGTATATCTCGATCCAAGAAGGGAAATATTTGCCCCCATTGAAAAGATGCACCACATGCTGCGAAGATTTCAAAAAACCAAAAACCCCATTTGGAAGGCCATTTCCAACCTGGCAAAGTGACCCCATCCACATCAACGGGGTCGCAGTGGAGAGGGTCGACAGCTTCAGGAGTTCACATCACAGAGAAGCTGGACTGGGGAGTTCACACCGGCCACATGGTGAAAAAGGCCCCGGCAACCAGAACGACCGGCGAGCACTGGAGAGAGTAGTGCGTACAGCCAAAAAGATCTGCGGATGCAAGCTACCCACCATAGACAGTATATTATTCACAGAGCGGTGCGACAGCAAGGCACACAGGATCCTGAAAGGCCAGAGCCATGCACCCAAACCACACACTGTTTGACCTCATGCCGTCTGGCAGATGGTACTGCAGTCTCAGCTCCACATCCAAAAGAACACTGAACAGCTCCTTTCACCAGGCTTACTGACGGACAGACTCCAAATTATCACATAAGCATTCACACGACACAAGCACACTTACTGTATTACACGCACACACTGCTGCTAACATATAGGCCTACCTTGTATTGTATAGTTTGTATAGATAGAATATACGTTGTGTATTGTTATAGTTTATATGTTTAGTATAGTTATAGCTTATGTAGCATCCTGAATATTCTGCTAAGTATTCAGAAGTGCTGACTAACTGTTACTTCCCCTGTGTGTGTATAAAGTGTGATAAACAGTGTTCCTCTTGATATCTCGCCCGGACTACTAATGATGCGAGGTGCTACTCTTTCTCCGGCTTCGATATGGATCATTAACATAACATTGAAGCATCTTTCTCCCTTTCTGGAGTGGTCCTATAGTGGGATCAGTTGCAGTTGCCAGCAGGGGGCAGTGGTGGCAGGTGGAGCGGAGGAGAGAGAAGCAACAAGCAAGAGATGATTACCTGGAGGGCGGAGCACCAGGAAGCTCTCTTCGACAGTGAACTCGGACATGAACAGTCGCAACGGGCGTGTGCTCAGGAAGAGCCCCGTTGGAGAAGTTATGTTGAAGAGCCCCGTTGGAGAGCGACGGGTGATAGAGAGTACTTGCTAGATAACGTGTTATCCTAGAAGTACAAGCGATAGTGTGTGAGCAAGCGATACGGAAAGAAGGACTAACGTCCATAGATACCGGGTTATAGTAGTAGTGTGTGCGGTGTATTAGCATGCTGCTAACGGCTATATTGACTCCAGTATACTACCGGGCGCGTGGCGCTGAAGACCGGTGGTGCATACAGCCACGTTGCGTTAGTAGTACAGACGATAGCAGGAGGGTGCACTAAGACCCACAGTTTAGCTGTGTTTAGGGTAGCCAAACAGTTTAGAGCGCGCCAGCAGCAGACAGCAGCCAGCAGTGGACGTCTCCCCGACGCCGCAGAGGACACCTCTCCCCACCAGCAGAGGTCGCCACAACACAGCACGCTCCTCCAGTTTCACCACTGCCCATGCTGTTTACCCCAGCCCGCTGGCTGTGCTTGCGGGATCGCCCGACGCCATCTTGTCACCCGGACGAGAGGTGATGAGAGTGGGTCCGCCATCTTGGCTAAGTACAACGGTACCTTGTGTGCCCACAACAATATCCATTCGAGCGAACGCTAACGACCAGTGTCTAGGGGTACCCCAAACATTATAAGCCGGCTTTAGAGTAGGTTTTATTTGGTAACGTGGGCCCACATTTAAATGGTTTCTTTTGTATTGATGTATTATTGTGACGTTCTTGAATTCCCAATGAACTACTTACTTTGTGCCTGGGTCTCCCCTAATCCAAGCGGGGTTATTATTAATGTATTGAGCACGAGGTGCCTATGATGGGAATAGTGTTCCCCTACAATGCAAGTGAGAGCACCCGGTGCCGTTTATGAATACATGCTATATGAATCACATAAAGTACAACTTGTAACTGATAACTGACCAGGCTTTTATATAAAGTAGACGTAATTGGGAGCATGGTGTGTGTGTCTGTTTCTGATCATATGCTAACCTTACGACCGCGTAAATACTTGTGACTGGTATAATTATTTAACCCTTCCACCCCATTCGCAGCATATTCATTAAGGGTCTATACAGGTGGTCAAGGAAGAGTACTGCTTAAAGGGAAGCCCAATATAACTATTGAACTGACAGTCACCGGGTGTGGGAGGGCTGACGGAGATACTGGGGGAAGTGAGAGTGTGTGGGGAGCTACTGCTGACCGCCTTGGAAGGCGAGGAAGACCAGAGTACCATCCCCCAGGTTAGTAAATCCTGGGCCCCATCCACTCCTGCTGCACGCCCTCCAGAACGACGTTCCGGGCCAAAGACGGGGGTACAGATAGATCCAACTCTATTGTATCCTGCTACCAGGTGGCTGTGTATCACTACTCCCATAAGCAGGGATAATCCACCCTTCTACACTTCATCCTTCCTCTTCCCTGTACCTCCTTCCTCTTCCCTGTACCTCCTTCATCCTTCCTCATCCCTGTACCTCCTTCCTCATCCCTGTACCTCCTTCATCCTTCCTCATCCCTGTACCTCCTTCATCCTTCCTCATCCCTGTACCTCCTTCCTCATCCCTGTACCTCCTTCTTCATCCACCTCCTTCCTCTTCCCTGTACCTCCTTCCTCATCCCTGTACCTCCTTCCTCATCCCTGCACCTCCTTCCTCATCCCTGCACCTCCTTCCTCACCCTGTACCTCCTTCCTCTTCCCTGTACCTCCTTCCTCTTCCCTGTACCTCTCAAAAGTGATTTGGAAAGTATTAACTCCTGCAGCCACACACATCTCACTTGCAAACTACACCATCCAGGTCTCTTAAATATCCTCATGGCATCATTATAAGCTACTTTCTTTGTAAGCTTGCTTTTTTGTCATTTTGAAAGTGTGCAGTATAGAGTGGCAGTATAAAGCGGCATACATCATACAGCATTATCTATAAATATCATCATCACCATCATCTGTCATTTGTTCTGTAATAAAATGTCAGAGATATTTGACCTTATTACAATCATCACAATTATTATCAGACCATTTGAAATCAGAGAATTGTAGACATTTGTCTTTTTTGGTTCTACATAACATGACAACACTCATCATCTGCATATTAGATGGTTGACTAGAGAGTAGATTCAAGATTCAAGAGTTTTATTTGTCACATACATACCAGGGCATACAGTGAAATGCGGGTGGCCATGCCCACTTTGATTGTGCATTAATATACTAATAATAAAATACATAAAAAACAGGTAATAAAAAGACATAAAATGGGCATGATAAAATAGACATGCTAAAGTCCTGAGATAGTGCAATACAATGTTAGCTACAGATTTAAGGCACTGGGTCCTGTGTACACTACTATACAATATACAGTTTTTACTCTATATCCTTATGCTATACTTGCTATATCTAAACTATACTATACAAGAACCACATCGGTTCTTTCCTTAAAGTGACACTTATTTTCCTCGTTCCATTAAAGTGTCCTTTCCATATTTTATTAAAGTAACCTTTGTGTGTGAGCGATTGCTGCATGTGTGTTGTGTGTGTGTGTGTGTGTGTGTGTGTGATCATGTGTACTTGTGTGATCATGTGTACTTGTGTGTGGAGTGTTCAGTGTTCTGATGGAGTATTACTAATCATGCACCCAGTATTAGACTTTCAATCGCTTGGACAGATCAGCCATATATATATGAAGAAGAACTGGGGACACAGTTCCCCTTGTCTGACACCATTGCTAACCCCAAATGGGGCTGAGACATTATTGTTCCATTATATACTTGCATATTCTGATGGTCAAACCAATGAGCCAGAATTCTCACAATGTATTTGGACACCCCTCTTTGATAAGTTTAACAAATAGCTTTCTATGATTAACACGATCAGGCTTTGGAAGCATCAATAAACTACACAAGAACTGATGAGTTTTGACATCTATATTTGTTTGTAATTGTTTTAAGACATATATACCCAAGTCAGTGCCATATTTAGCTTTATTATGTGTGGAGTAATCTATCCAGCAGGATTTTTCCTAGGACTTTTGACAGCATGCTGGTTAGAGCACAAGTCAGCTGATTATAATTGAGTACACCTGTTGCTTTCTCAATTATAATTGAGCACACCTGTTGCATGCTCAATTAACACATAGGGTTATTGAAGGTATAGGATCTGATTGGTTGATTTAAGAATGTGTCTACCTGGTGCCAAAATGTACCCACTATTAATAGCCGTAACTCAGCACTTGCTTCCCATGTGTCTTGGGTGGTTGTCTTTAACATGGCGCACATAGAGGAAAGAAAATGCACAACATATCTAGTTGTGGCAGTTCTTTTACTCTTGTGTTTGTTGACCCCGTGTCTAGATGGCTTTCAGTTGAGAAAATTGGATGAGAATGTGGCAGGCAGTAAGACCACAACGATGGAAGTCAGAACAACAGGGAGGATTCTCTTTGATGGGAAAGACCTGGACTTGGTCAAGACTGCCAAACAAAACCGTGGATCCCTGCATGGTGACTCTTATCAAGCAGATGGGCCAGGTACAGAATCTGCTCCTGTTACTATATTCAGGCTATTGCATGATGCAAAATTGATCATTGTATTTCTTTTAGTTTGGTCACACAAATGCTCGATATACCATGTTATTACCATCAGCATGGTTTAAATCTGATTTATACCATGGTATTGAATACAACATTGATACCATGGTGATGCTTGGCTTTTACCATTAATACAATGGCTGGTTCCATGGTAAAATAAAAATTGCCACCAACTGCCATGCTACTTTCTGGGAGTGGACATACTAATGTGAATTCTCACATTTGTTCTGTTTTTTTTTTATGTGCCGGAAGGTCAAGCATATGGCCATTATCATGAAAAGCAGTGGCTGCACATGGGTCCTTCGTTGCAATGTGGTGGAGACCAGATGCAGTTCAGAGCCATGGGACCAGGAGCCTCGTACTTCCAGCTGGACCGAGGTAAGACCGCTTTACCTGGTGCTATAAATGCTCAAGACGTGTGGCTGCCATCATGTTTATGCTGCAACAATGTCTTTCTCCACTAATAAGCTTTTCATTCTTAACAGGACATGCGCCTCCACTGCCTCTGTTCCAGGTGCCTCCAACCTGTGGCTACTCTATGCACAGGAACACCATGGGCCTGGTTTTAGTGGCTCCGTACAATGGCTGCAATATGATGCAAGAGGTAACTGTTAGCCTGTTTTATTTGGCTTACCAGTCAAAAGTGTGGTGACCCTTTTTAGATGTAAACCTATTTAATGTTGGTTGTCTGGAATTTGTTAGTTTACCTGTGAAATGGATTTTCTAATGGTAATTTGCCCTTTCAGAATGGATGTCATGTTTTGCCAATGCGTTGGCAGGGGATTCCAGTAACGCTCTCTTGCCCCACATTGAGGTCTACTCCATCTCCCCAAGACTCAACTGAACCTACACCTGAAGCAACCACTGCAGAGCCCGATATTGATCATCCGTCTCCTGAAGTACCACCACACTTCCACCCACACTTCCACCCACATGGCCATGCGTGGAATCCTTATCCTTTCCCTCCCTTTAATCCCCTTCGTCCCCCTCAAGAGCCAATGGCCACTACAACAGAGCCTTCGACAACCGAGGAGACAACCCCTGAAGTGACTGCAACGCAATCTCCAGTACCACCTCACTTGCATCCACACTTTCACCCACATGGCCATGCGTGGAATCCTTATCTCTTCCCTCCCTTTAATCCCCTTCGTCCCCCTCAAGAGCCAATGGCCACTACAACGGCGCCTTTGACAACAGAGGAGACGACCCCTGAAGTGACTGCAATGCAACCTCCAGTACCACCTCACTTGCATCCCCACTTCCACCCACATGGCCATGCCTGGAATCCTTATCCTTTCCCTCCCTTTCGTCCCCCTCAAGAGCCAATGCCCACTACAACAGAGCCTTCGACAACCGAGGAGACAACCCCTGAAGTGACTGCAACGCAATCTCCAGTACCACCTCACTTGCATCCACACTTTCACCCACATGGCCATGCGTGGAATCCTTATCTCTTCCCTCCATTTAATCCCCTTCGTCCCCCTCAAGAGCCAATGGCCACTACAACGGCGCCTTCGACAACCGAGGAGACAACCCCTGAAGTGACTGCAATGCAACCTCCAGTACCACCTCACTTGCATCCACACTTCCACCCACATGGCCATGCGTGGAATCCTTATCTCTTCCCTCCCTTTAATCCCCTTCGTCCCCCTCAAGAGCCAATGGCCACTACAACGGCGCCTTTGACAACCGAGGAGACGACCCCTAAAGTGACTGCAATGCAACCTCCAGTACCACCTCACTTGCATCCCCACTTCCACCCACATGGCCATGCGTGGAATCCTTATCTCTTCCCTCCCTTTAATCCCCTTCGTCCCCCTCAAGAGCCAATGGCCACTACAACGGCGCCTTTGACAACCGAGGAGACGACCCCTAAAGTGACTGCAATGCAACCTCCAGTACCACCTCACTTGCATCCCCACTTCCACCCACATGGCCATGCCTGGAATCCTTATCATTTCCCTCCCTTGCATCCCCCTCAAGTCAAGAGCCAATGGCCACTACAACAGAGCCTTTGACAACCGAGGAGACAACCCCTGAAGTGACTGCAACGCTACCTCCTGTACCACCTCACTTGCATCCACATGGCCATGCCTGGAATCCTTAGCTCTTCCCTCCCTTTTATCCATTTCACCCCCCTAGAGAGCCAATGACTACTACAACAGAGCCTTAACAACCAGACAACCCCCAAGAGGGCACATGGCAACCTCCAGTACCACCTCACTTTCACCCACATGGGCCATGTCCACCCAACCACCACTATGCAGGCTAATTTCAGTTGTTTTTGTAATTGAGAGAAATAAAAGTGAAGAGAAACTATTCTTGTGTCTTGTAATAATTTGGTGCTTTTGAAGTTCAAACAAGTGGAGAAATGAGCATTTGTGGCTTTACATTTACAAGTTAAAGGATATTTCACATTTGTAGAATATTGCCATCTGTTCCACCTCTTCCAGGTTTCGGGCTCCTCCACTTCCATGTCATACTTCTGAAGTAAACTATACTGCTGTAAAGAAATTTAAATGGACAATTTCAGTCAAATGTATTTGTTTGGTTTTCAATGTCTCTACAGATGTATGAGTATCAAATTCGAACAGGTGTGTTGTGCATCTTTGCCTTACATAGAATGTTGGTGTTTCTTGCTACCTTTCTGGAGGAACCGTTCTTGGAAGAATGGTCGACTGGGACGGTAGTGGTTGCTAGCTTGACTATTTCTAAATAATCCTAACTGCTGCTTCTGGGTTCATATGTAGCTACTAGTGTTTTTTTTCTTGTCTGATTTCAACTCTGACACTATACTATTTGGCAAGGGGTGAGACAAACGTAACTTCCCTTCTGAACTGTAGGACAATAGGAGCCGATTTTTGAACTAACACTTGGTCAACTCTAATCTCTTAGGCAGAACCAGTGGTGGCTGGTAAATTATTCTAGGTGGGGCGATGCCTATTCAGTTTCAGTAACTACAGTATATAACCAGACCTGCAAACTGATAAAGGGGACATGTTTACAAACCTGTAGGTTTGTGGGCATTGTCCCCCAGAAGAAAATTGTGATTTTAACATGTAAACGAAGCACTCTGAAGAAAATAAATGGAAAAGACAACCCGTACAATATAATATAACTAGGGCTGACCCCCATTAGTCGACAATCGATCGAAAGGAGCCATAGTCGACTGCCAACCTCTTAGTCGAATGCACATTATTTTTTTTAATTATTTATCCTTTCCAAAAGCAACGAGACCTAGAAGCGTGGCTAACGCTAATGGCGTGCATACCAGTGAGTCTAACTGCCTAAGAAAACGGGCACAGAGGCACTGAAAGAGGATTTCACCCATCTAATGAACACACTAGACTAGACAAATATCAAGATGTATCCATCAGTGGACCAATTGCATGCTTTCGCAGAGAACAAGAAGCCTTCCGTCGACTCCTCTTCAGACATTAAGCACCCCCACAGCCCAAATGGAATGATACCATTTATTTTTTTATTAAAAAGAAATACTTTTTTTTTTTTTTTCATAGTCTACTATCGGCTAATTTCGGCCACTACAAGTCGACTATACAAATCCTTAGTCGGGGCCAGCCCTAAATATAACGCAGAGGCTGAGAATAACTTTTTGCTGCCGGTAGAACTGGAAGACAAGTCGCGTATCGCCCTAACCCTTCGGGATTGATTGATTGAAAACTTTATTAACAGATTGCAGAATGGGTACAGTACAGCTCAATACATACAATTGTTAAGGGGATGCAGACCAGAGAAAGACTTTCGTCTTGTTTACATCAGGGTCCCCCATTTTCAATTCATAACATATATGACATACACGACATACAGATAGACAGTACTGCTACATCTATACATTTATGACATACCAGATTTGCAAATACAGTACTGTTTGTGATACAAAAATAGTCCAGAAAAGAGAGTATATACATTTGATGTAGAAACTGTACATTGGAGGAGGTTGGGTAGGTGGGGTGGGGTGGTTGGGTAGGAGGGGTGGGTGGGGGGACACTGTACAACTCTACAAGCAAAACTGTACATTGGAATATTGACGAAGCCATACTTGGTAATTTACTGTACATTGGAGGGGGTTGGGTTAGGACATTGGAGGGGGCCAGTTTCGAATTGCAGTCTCCCGTAGGTGTTCTTTGAGAGTGGTTTTGAAAGTGGGTAGTGATTCACATTCCTTTACAGCTTTAGGTAGGGCGTTCCACATTGATGTGGCATAATTGCGAAACGTGTTTAGTCCCTTGTTTGAGCCGAATCTGGGTTTAACATGATTTGTGGAGCTCCCTCTGGTGTTGTGATCGTGGTATTCACTGACCTTTGGGAAGTATTTTGACATGTACATGGGTACCTTGGTCGTGTAGTGTATCTTTGTGATCTGGGCTTGAACTTTCCATAAATGTGTCCATAAATCCATTTTGGTAGATCCAACACTGTCTGAATGTATCTTGTGATTATTATCGATTTCCGACGACAACAATTAGCGTTAGTTATTTCCTGGTTGACGTGATTCGGGATGTGATGTCTGCGCCAAGCTCTTTTATTTGTATTTTCTCCACCAAATTTCTCCTCTCAAATGGCTTTTGGAGAAGAGATATTATTGAATTTGGGGGAAGCTGTAATCTTGTCTCTTGAGTCCCTGCGTTCATCATTGGCATCACGCTAGTCTGCACCCCCTAACACACAAATGACTCCGCTTGGGGCGCTAAATGAATGACCCTTTAGGCATCATATTTGAAGACGCTTATTGGCAAAATGTTGTTGCTAGACCGCATTTATGTTGCCATGTGCATTTGTCAATTGGCTGCGTTGCGCACTGACGCCCAGTCAGTGGGGCGATGTTTCTAGCGCCCCAGAAGAGTGAGGATATAAACAGGAAGCGCAAACAATGATTACAATTTTATATGTTACACGTTATTGTGCATTTTACTTACTGACGGACAGACTCTAAATGATCACACAAGCATTCACACAAAAGTACCTATCTGTAATAAAATGTCAGAGATATTTGACCTTATTACAATCATCACGATTCTTATCAGACAAATCAGGGAATTGTAGACATTTGTCTTTTTTGGTTCTACATAACATGACAACACATCGTCTGCATATTATGGTTGCTGTATAGAAGGAGATATGGATGTTGCTGTAGAAGGAGATGTGGATGTTGCTCTATATAAGGAGATATGGATGTTGCTGTAGAAGGAGATGTTGCTGTATAGAAGGAGATGTGGATGTTGCTCTATAGAAGGAGATGTGGATGTTGCTCTATAGAAGGAGATGTGGATGTTGCTGTATAGAAGGAGATGTTGATGTTGCTCTATATAAGGAGATATGGATGTTGCTGTAGAAGGAGATGTGGATGTTGCTCTATAGAAGGAGATGTGGATGTTGCTCTATAGAAGGAGATGTGGATGTTGCTCTATAGAAGGAGATGTGGATGTTGCTCTATAGAAGGAGATGTGGATGTTGCTGTATAGAAGGAGATGTTGATGTTGCTCTATATAAGGAGATGTTGATGTTGCTCTATAGAAGGAGATGTGGATGTTGCTCTATAGAAGGAGATGTGGATGTTGCTCTATAGAAGGAGATGTGGATGTTGCTCTATAGAAGGAGATGTGGATGTTGCTCTATAGAAGGAGATGTGGATGTTGCTCTATAGAAGGAGATGTGGATGTTGCTCTATAGAAGGAGATGTGGGTGTTGCTCTATAGAAGGAGATGTGGATGTTGCTCTATAGAAGGAGATGTGGATGTTGCTCTATAGAAGGAGATGTTGATGTTGCTCTATAGAAGGAGATGTGGATGTTGCTGTATAGAAGGAGATGTGGATGTTGCTCTATATAAGGAGATGTTGATGTTGCTGTATAGAAGGAGATGTGGATGTTGCTGTATAGAAGGAGATGTGGATGTTGCTCTATATAAGGAGATGTGGATGTTGCTCTATAGAAGGAGATGTGGATGTTGCTCTATAGAAGGAGATGTGGATGTTGCTGTATAGAAGGAGATGTGGATGTTGCTGTATAGAAGGAGATGTGGATGTTGCTCTATATAAGGAGATGTGGATGTTGCTCTATAGAAGGAGATGTGGATGTTGCTGTATAGAAGGAGATGTGGATGTTGCTCTATATAAGGAGATGTGGATGTTGCTCTATAGAAGGAGATGTGGATGTTGCTCTATAGAAGGAGATGTGGATGTTGCTGTATAGAAGGAGATGTGGATGTTGCTCTATATAAGGAGATGTTGATGTTGCTGTATAGAAGGAGATGTTGATGTTGCTCTATAGAAGGAGATGTGGATGTTGCTCTATAGCAGGAGATGTGGATGTTGCTCTATATAAGGATATGTTGATGTTGCTCTATAGAAGGAGATGTGGATGTTGCTGTATAGAAGGAGATGTGGATGTTGCTCTATAGAAGGAGATGTTGATGTTGCTCTATAGAAGGAGATGTTGATGTTGCTCTATATAAGGAGATGTGGATGTTGCTCTATAGAAGGAGATGTGGGTGTTGCTCTATAGAAGGAGATGTTGATGTTGCTGTATAGAAGGAGATGTGGATGTTGCTCTATAGAAGGATATGTGGATGTTGCTCTATAGAAGGAGATGTGGATGTTGCTCTATAGAAGGAGATGTTGATGTTGCTCTATAGAAGGAGATGTGGATGTTGCTCTATAGAAGGAGATGTGGATGTTGCTGTAGAAGGAGATGTGGATGTTGCTCTATAGAAGGAGATGTTGATGTTGCTCTATAGAAGGAGATGTGGATGTTGCTCTATAGAAGGAGATGTTGATGTTGCTCTATAGAAGGAGATGTGGATGTTGCTCTATAGAAGGAGATGTGGATGTTGCTCTATAGAAGGAGATGTGGATGTTGCTCTATAGAAGGAGATGTGGATGTTGCTCTATAGAAGGAGATGTTGATGTTGCTCTATAGAAGGAGATGTGGATGTTGCTCTATAGAAGGAGATGTGGATGTTGCTCTATAGAAGGAGATGTGGATGTTGCTCTATAGAAGGAGATATGGATGTTGCTCTATAGAAGGAGATATGGATGTTGCTCTATAGAAGGAGATATGGATGTTGCTCTATAGAAGGAGATGTGGATGTTGCTCTATAGAAGGAGATGTGGATGTTGCTCTATAGAAGGAGATGTGGATGTTGCTCTATAGAAGGAGATGTGGGTGTTGCTCTATAGAAGGAGATGTGGATGTTGCTGTATAGAAGGAGATGTGGATGTTGCTGTATAGAAGGAGATGTGGATGTTGCTCTATATAAGGAGATGTTGATGTTGCTGTATAGAAGGAGATGTGGATGTTGCTCTATAGAAGGAGATGTGGATGTTGCTCTATAGAAGGAGATGTGGATGTTGCTGTATAGAAGGAGATGTTGATGTTGCTCTATATAAGGAGATGTTGATGTTGCTCTATAGAAGGAGATGTGGATGTTGCTCTATAGAAGGAGATGTGGATGTTGCTCTATAGAAGGAGATGTGGATGTTGCTCTATAGAAGGAGATGTGGATGTTGCTCTATAGAAGGAGATGTGGATGTTGCTCTATAGAAGGAGATGTGGATGTTGCTCTATAGAAGGAGATGTGGGTGTTGCTCTATAGAAGGAGATGTGGATGTTGCTCTATAGAAGGAGATGTGGATGTTGCTCTATAGAAGGAGATGTTGATGTTGCTCTATAGAAGGAGATGTGGATGTTGCTGTATAGAAGGAGATGTGGATGTTGCTCTATATAAGGAGATGTTGATGTTGCTGTATAGAAGGAGATGTGGATGTTGCTGTATAGAAGGAGATGTGGATGTTGCTCTATATAAGGAGATGTGGATGTTGCTCTATAGAAGGAGATGTGGATGTTGCTCTATAGAAGGAGATGTGGATGTTGCTGTATAGAAGGAGATGTGGATGTTGCTGTATAGAAGGAGATGTGGATGTTGCTCTATATAAGGAGATGTGGATGTTGCTCTATAGAAGGAGATGTGGATGTTGCTGTATAGAAGGAGATGTGGATGTTGCTCTATATAAGGAGATGTGGATGTTGCTCTATAGAAGGAGATGTGGATGTTGCTCTATAGAAGGAGATGTGGATGTTGCTGTATAGAAGGAGATGTGGATGTTGCTCTATATAAGGAGATGTTGATGTTGCTGTATAGAAGGAGATGTTGATGTTGCTCTATAGAAGGAGATGTGGATGTTGCTCTATAGCAGGAGATGTGGATGTTGCTCTATATAAGGAGATGTTGATGTTGCTGTATAGAAGGAGATGTGGATGTTGCTCTATAGAAGGAGATGTTGATGTTGCTCTATAGAAGGAGATGTTGATGTTGCTCTATATAAGGAGATGTGGATGTTGCTCTATAGAAGGAGATGTGGGTGTTGCTCTATAGAAGGAGATGTTGATGTTGCTGTATAGAAGGAGATGTGGATGTTGCTCTATAGAAGGATATGTGGATGTTGCTCTATAGAAGGAGATGTGGATGTTGCTCTATAGAAGGAGATGTTGATGTTGCTCTATAGAAGGAGATGTGGATGTTGCTCTATAGAAGGAGATGTGGATGTTGCTGTAGAAGGAGATGTGGATGTTGCTCTATAGAAGGAGATGTTGATGTTGCTCTATAGAAGGAGATGTGGATGTTGCTCTATAGAAGGAGATGTTGATGTTGCTCTATAGAAGGAGATGTGGATGTTGCTCTATAGAAGGAGATGTGGATGTTGCTCTATAGAAGGAGATGTGGATGTTGCTCTATAGAAGGAGATGTGGATGTTGCTGTATAGAAGGAGATGTTGATGTTGCTCTATATAAGGAGATGTTGATGTTGCTCTATAGAAGGAGATGTGGATGTTGCTCTATAGAAGGAGATGTGGATGTTGCTCTATAGAAGGAGATATGGATGTTGCTCTATAGAAGGAGATATGGATGTTGCTCTATAGAAGGAGATATGGATGTTGCTCTATAGAATGAGATGTGGATGTTGCTCTATAGAAGGAGATGTGGATGCTGAATGACTAAAAAACATGTAACTCAATTTCTTTAGTTTTCAGGGGAGCGATTTTCAAACTGTACAGTATTGGTAAGTTAGAGTGTTGTTTATATTCATACTTACAGAGGTTGAGTACTTTCTAGTGATGCATGCAGGGCCTCATTTCAATGTAAATGTTAAAGTCCATACATGATAGCATTTTGCCTTTGATAAGAATGAAAGAAAGTGGGTAAAATAATTTAATCTCTAAAGCCAATTATGTATGGCAACCATCGAGGCACGAGTGTCAATATTATGTTCAGCCGGGACTTTATGTTTTTTAGAGAAAACCCCTCCGATATCTCCATAAAATCTCACACACACACACACACACACATCCCTCCTGTGGATTATGGACTTGTACCTGAATTCACCACTTAAACAACTCCAGACAGAAGTGGAAAGTAGCGAAAGCGCAAAAAGACAGTCCCATTGTGACTTCTACTTGTTTTAAAGGGCTCGGAGAGGAAACATCCAGCCTTTGGAACCGCAGTGATTCACACAGTGCTAACAGCGGATCCGGATCGCAAGAAGTGACCCCCGACAGGCAAGTTTGATAGAAAATCAATGATTCTCTTATATTTGCTCCTGTCGGGAGACATCCATCAGAACCCGGGTCCGGTCATGACTCGGAAACAAACGAGACAGTTAGGACTGTTGACCCAGGAAGCGGCGGCTAGCATAGCTAGCACTACAGGACAACTGCTGCCAACACAGAAAGCAGCGGCTAACGACACGATCAATGGCAACATTCCTCCACTATCACCTCTACAAAAGAACCCACGAGAGGCCACAGCGAGAAAGAATGAACCGGGGTTCACAATCGTGACGCCCAGCACATCGCGTGACGTAAACAACGAGGCATCGCCCGATGGCTGACATGGCTAACAACACTGGACAAAGGCGGCGAGCTAACGCGACTAACAACACTGGACATAGGACCCCATCCCCCCCTCCCCACCTATCGCCACCCGGTCAACCAGACACAACAGAACGGAACACAGACATTCGACGCCTTGAACTCGACGACATAAACCAGATAACAAACGCAAATGGACTCCACATAGTCCACCTTAACACAAACAGCCTAAGACCAAAACTGGCTGAAATAAGACAATTGTTTATGAACGGTAAGGTAAACATACTATGTTTCTCTGAAACAAAACTTGACGAATCTGTGAAAGATCCAGAAATTGAAATAGAAAACTACTCTATAGTCAGAAATGATAGGAACCAGTACGGAGGTGGTGTCTGCGTGTATATTCATAAAGATACCAAATTCATTAACCGTACTGACCTGAATCATGAGACGATTGAAACTGTATGGGTTGAAATCTTGTTCGAAAGGGCTAAATCTGTACTAGTCGGCACAATCTATAGACCACCAGAAGAGAGTGGCTTCTATGATACACTTGATGGGTGTTTAGCTGGGGTTAAACATGTAGAAAAAATCCGTATTGGGGACTGGAACATGGATATGCTACGTAAAGAAGCACCCGTCTTCAAGGCCTTCAGTAGGTTTTGTGATCTACACAGTTTCTACCAGCTAATCACCCAACCCACAAGAGTGTGTGATTCAACACAAACTACCATTGATCTCATTCTGACCTCTGACAAGTCCATGATCTCCAACAAAGGGGTGATAGCATGCGGGTTAAGTGATCATTATATGATATTCTGCACCTGCAAAAAGCTAAAACAAAAGGCCGGCTTTCACAAAACAGTTTGATTGGTTGATTGATTGAACACTTGGGGTGGGGGGGGGACACACTGTACAACTGTACAAGCAAAATTGTACATTGGAATATTGACAGAACCATACTTGGTCATTTACTGTACGTTGGAGGGGGTTGGGTTAGGACATTTACGGGGGCCAGTTTCGAATTGCAGTCTCCCGTAGGTGTTCTTTGAGAGTGGTTTTGAAAGTGGGTAGTGATTCACATTCCTTTACAGCTTTGGGTAGGGCGTTCCACATTGATGTGGCATAATTGCAAAATGTGTTTAGTCCCTTGTTTGAGCCGAATCTGGGTTTAACATGATTTGTGGAGCTCCCTCTGGTGTTGTGATCGTGGTATTCACTGACCTTTGGGAAGTATTTTGACATGTACATGGGTACCTTGGTCGTGTAGTGTATCTTGTAGACCAGGCCCATTGCAAGTTGCTGTACTCTGTCGTCTACTCTAAGCCATCCTAGGTTGTCAAAGTGGGCAGGGGTGAGGTGGGTTCTAGGAGTAAGGTCAAGCAGTAGTCTGACCAGTTTGTTTTGAGATGTTTGTAATTTTGTTTTTAGCGCCTTTGAGGTGCTTTGGTACCATGAGGTGCAAGCATAGTTGTACCTCATGTACTCAGCCCTGCTGATCTCTTACAAGAACAAGTTGCAGGTTGAAAAATCCCTCAGCTCTGAACTCGGCAGAATCTGCACCTGGCTCGCAGATAACAAACTATCATTACACCTAGGTAAAACAGAATCCATTCTCTTCGGATCAAATAACAAACTCAGCAAGACAAACGGCTTCTCTGTTACAGTGGGTGACAATGTCACAAGGAAAGATAAAATTACATACCTGGGGTCCAGGGCTTGACGTTGACACCTGCCCACCTGCCCAGGGCTAGTGAAAATGCTGAGTGGCTAGTGACTTTGGAAAACCACTAGCCACAGTGGCTAGTGAGCCAAAAAGTTAACGTCAAGCCCTGCATAGGTGTGTCAATGATAATGTTCACGGCGTTTGGAGCAATAATATAATTGCTAGGTTCAACACAGCCAAGGCATAGGTGTGTCAATGATAATGTCCACAGCGTTTGGAGCAACAATGTAATTGCTAGGTTCAAGACAACTCTTCCACATCTACACCCTCCATCTTGTCCCAGTCAGCCGTTGCCCCAACCGGAGCTCCTTTTGCGGCTGAGTCACTGGTCGCAGGCAGTAGTAAACAATGGAGTCAACAGTCAGAAGCACAGTTGTACAGTTGGTGTGTAGCAGTATGATTACAATGATACTGTCCCCAGCAGGGGTTAGTGAAGAAGAAATTACCTATATTTATTACTTTTTGGGTGGGGGCGCGAGTGCGGGGATTTTTGGCTAGTGAAAATGCTGAGTGGCTAGTGACTTTGGAAAACCACTAGCCACAGTGGCTAGTGAGCCAAAAAGTTAACGTCAAGCCCTGCTGGGGTCCATCCTAGAGGCAAATCTTTCCTGTGACAAAATGGCAAACAATGTAATAAAAAAAAAATCAGAATCTTGGTAAAACAACATTTTTAACCAAAGAAATGGACATTTCCTGATAGATAGTGTGTACGTAAATGAAAATGTATGTGTCTGATAAAGAAATAGGGATATACGTAGATGAAAAGGTATGTGTCTGATATGGATATATTATTAGAAGATTGTATAATTGGTTGATATGAACATAGATAATGTATGTAAAAGCTAAATAGTATATTATGCTGTATTGTATTATGAATTAATTATGAGTAGGTATTGTTGTATTGTATTATGAATTGATTAGGATTATGTATTGTTGTATTGTATTATGAATTTGATAAGGAGTATTTATTGTTGTTTTAATTGTCTGTATGCCATGTGAATGTTGTGAGTGTATAAAGTCTGTAACTGTATTTTACATGTTATGGACCCCAGATAGGGGATCCAAATAAACTTAAACTTAAACTAGCAGGAGCACTCATTCAAGGGTACTACGACTATGCTTGCACCTCATGGTACCAAAGTACCTCAAAGGCACTAAAAACAAGATTACAAACATCACAAAACAAACTGGTCAGACTACTACTTGACCTTACTCCTAGAACCCACCTCACCCCTGCCCATTTTGACAACCTATAGGATGGCTTAGAGTAGACGACAGAGTACAGCAACTTGCAATGGGCCTGGTCTACAAGATACACTACACCACCAAGGTACCCATGTACATGTCGGGGTACTTCCCAAAGGTCAGTGAATACCACGACCATAACACCAGAGGGAGTTCCACAAATCATGTGCAACCCAGATTCGGCTCAAACAAGGGACTAAACACGTTTAGCAATTATGCCACATCAATGTGGAATGCCCTACCCAAAGCTGTAAAAAAATGGGAATCCCTACCCACCTTCAAAACCGCTCTCAAAGAGCACCTTCGGGAGGCTGCAATTTGAAACTGGTCCCCATAAACACCCTCCCACCCCCTCCTAATGTACATTTCCCTCCCCCTCGTATGTATATATTTACTGTTAGGATCTCTGTTAACAGTACTGTATATTTGCATATCTTGTATGTCACAAATGTAACAGTACTGTATATCTGTATGTCATAAATGTCATGGTTAGGTTAGATTAGATGACTAGATTAGATTTTTATATCTGTATGCTGTGTATGTCATAAATGTCCTGATGAATTGAAAATGGGGGACCCTGATGTAAACAAGACGAAAGTCTTTCTCTGGTCTGCCATCCCTTAACAATTGTGTGTATTGAGTTGTACTGTAATGTACCCATTCTGCAATCTGTTCATTAAAGTTGTCAATCAATCAATCACACACACACGATTTGAGCTCTTCTTTCTCCCGAACGGCTGCCTACACAAGGCTGATCTCTAGTGGTAACTTTATGAAATTGCAATGTGAAAATAGCTACGGTAAATGCCTTAAATCTGGAATATAAATCTGTCTGTAGTCTAATCTGGAGCCATGCTTTATTTATTTTGTGTTTGTAAGTTACCGGTGTGATACATTTATGTAGAAAACACCCCCAGGGGGGATAAGTAAAGTAGATCGTATCTAGCCTATACCTGAAATACCAAAGCCCCAGAAAAACGATATAACGCTAGAAATAGGCATGAACCAACCATCATCTCAGCTTGAATTGTCATCAGAGACTTTTTTGTCTAACCAAGTATTCATGATCGACTGCCATATGATATGATCTTGTCCAGACTCCAGCCCAACCCGTGTTTCAGAATGTCAACTGCCGTGTTTGGCGACACTGGTGGACAGAACGAATTTATCGACGGCCTTCTCCTGTTTGGTTCAACTTCACTACTGCTTGTCGTCTCTGCCTGAACCGGTCAATCAAGCCGGGAACACGGCCCAGAATCGGAGCTTCGTATCGGGATTAATCAATGCGCTCCATAACGGGACTCGTTGCCCTTGTGGCGGCCGCTACTTTCTACCTGTACCTGCTGTCCGCTTTTCTACCGCCGGGACCTCAGCAAGTGGAATACAGGTGGGTCTTTAAAAGAGAGCGAATAACGGCGAACCCTTTCATACTTCTATGGCCTATATATCACTGCACCTTAATTTATGATTAATTGAAAATGGGGGACCCTGGTGTAACAAGACGAAAGTCTTTCTCTGGTCTGCATCCCCTTAACAATTGTATGTATTGAGCTGTACTGTACTGTACCCATTCTGCAATCTGTTAATAAAGTTTTCAATCAATCAATCAATCAATCAATCACCTTTTGTGAAACAACCTGTTAACATTGTTAGAGGAAAGCAACAGAAGTAGGCATAATGATGATGATGATAATAATAATAATAATAATAATAATAATAATAATAATAATAATAATAATAATAATAATAATAATAATAATAATAATAATAATAATAATAATAATAATAATAATAATAATAATAGCAACAATAGGCTTACAACTAATAACGTTGAGGCCTGTAGCTCCTGTCAATGAATACAAAGGCTGAATTGAATTCAAGTTCAAGTTTTGTTTTATTTGTCACATTTATAAAGTAGGCTACAGTACATTATTACAGTGAATGCTTGGTTCTGTATGAGCCCCTGAGAATGTGCTTCATACAGTAAAAAAAAAAAACGTCAAAAGAAGAATAAAGTCCCAACACTATACAATATACAACTAAAGTACAACCTAAAGTACAATGACGTAAAAATGCAGACAATGAGGTACAACAATGCAAACCTTTTTTTTATGCAAAATGCAAAAATGAGGTATGGATGTAGAGTGTTAAGGGTGAGTGTGTGTGCATGTGGATGTGTGTGCAATGAGTGTAGATTAATGGGTTAGTGTTGCATAGAGTCATTGTGCATCCTGAAGGCCTGGGGGTAGAAGCTCCCTTTTTTTTTTTTTTTTTACTTACATTTTTATTGAACATTTATAGACAAACATCACAACATATACAATAACATCAACAACACTATTAAACAGACATAAATAATAAAGAAAAAATTTAATACCCAAAAAAACGAAAAATAAAAAATACTGACTTAAGCAAATATTCACATACATAAATAATGCAGTGGAAAAAACATAAAACAATTGTCATATCTTAAACAAAATAAAATTAGAAAACATTAAGTGTGTGACATGGGTTCAGAGACCCTCTTTGAACCTCTTTCCTCCTTTACCCTTCGCCCTCTTGTGATGTATTTGGTTCTTCCTCTGTGATGTCGTTTTCGTTCCCCTTGTAATCCTCCCACTTTCCCCATCTTTCTCCAAATTTCTCTTCCTCGATAGAAGCTCCTTTTGAGTCTCTCTGTAGTGGCCATGAGAGTCCGGTAGCGCTTGCCTGACCGCAGCAGTGCAAAGAGTGTAGAATTGGTCTGTAATCTACTAAAACACACTGGCAGCCACACACGCATATACAAATATCTTTTTTAATACATTTTTATGTCCCAGGGAAGGTTTACTGAGCATACTTAATCTTTTTCAGCAATACCTTGCTTCACACTCATTCAGCTACACAGGTTAAAACCTTGGGAGCTGCCATTTACAACCAATATTTAATTATTTATTATCCTCCTTAGAGGAGATTTGTTTCCACAGCCTGTACACACACAAGAACAATTAAGGGACATCAATCAATCAAACCAACACAAAACATAGCCACAAGGAACACAATTCAGTCATTGTGTTCAACATGACATTAAACATTAGTGGAGGGCAGGCGGATGTGTTCTGTGGCTAAGGAACAGAAGGTTGTGTGACTGACCGAGAGTGCCCTGAGTTTCCGGATGTTGGCAGCGTTTATGGATGTCGGTGGTGTTGATGATCAAAAGCTGAGGTTATTGTCCCAGGGGATTTCAGGGTACTTGAAGCTCTCCACCATCTCAACTGGTTCAGTGTTGATGGATTGATTGATTGATTGATGATTGATTGATTGATTGATTGAAAACTTTATTAACAGATGCAGAATGGGTACAGTACAGTACAGCTCAATACATACAATTGTTAAGGGGATGCAGACCAGAGAAAGACTTTCGTCTTGTTTACATCAGGGTCCCCCATTTTCAATTCATCATATATGACATACATGACATACAGATAGACAGTACTGCTACATCTATACATTTATGACATACCAGATTTACAAATACAGTACTGTTTGTGATACGAAAATAGTCCAGAAAAGAGAGTATATACATTTGACGTAGAAACTGAACATTGGAGGAGGTTGGGTAGGTGGGGGGGGGGGGGGGGGACACTGTACAACTGTACAAGCAAAACTGTACATTGGAATATTGACAAGACCATACTTGGTAATTTACTGTACATTTGAGGGGGTTGTGTTAGGACATTTACAGGGGCCAGTTTCGAATGGCAGTCTCCCGTAGGTGCTTTTTGAGAGTGTTTTTGAAAGTGGGTAGTGATTCACATTCCTTTACAGCTTTGGGTAGGGCGTTCCACATTGATGTGGCATAATTGCGAAACGTGTTTAGTCCCTTGTTTGAGCCGAATCTGGGTTTAACATGATTTGTGGAGCTCCCTCTGGTGTTGTGATCGTGGTATTCACTGACCTGGACCGTGGTATTCACTGACCTGGACCGTGGTATTCACTGACCTGGAGGTGTGTGTGTGTCTGTGTGTCTGTGTGTGTGTGTGTGTGTGTGTGTGTGTGTGTGTGTGTGTGTGTGTGTGTGTGTGTGTGTGTGTGTGTGTGTGTGTGTGTGTGTGTGTGTGTGTGTGTGTGTGTGTGTGTGTGTGTGTGTGTGTGTGTGTGTGTGTGTGTGTGTGTGTGTGTGTGTGTGTGTGTGTGTGTGTGTGTGTGTGTGTGTGTGGTACTGGGTTTATTGTGGAGTAGAACAGAGCAGGTGCTCTGGAGCAGAGGTGGATACGCATCATACTTCATCATGCTGTAAGTGGTATTCTTTTGTTCAAATAAGTGTTAAATAGCTCTACATTCTGATATGTGTTTGGTCAGTAACATGGGTCTCCCAGTCCCTCAGCTCTGCAGTAAACAGACCCCCCCCCCCCCCCCCCCCCCCCCCACGATTCCACTTTATCCAATCAGGAGAGAGAACCCTAGATATTTGTACTTATATTAAGACATCTTGCCAAGCCAGATTGGCTTACTTCAGTGTGGAGTTCTCTATCCTGATTGGATACAATTTATTTTCTGTTTGCTGCAGAGAGGATGGACTGGGAGTCCGAGACCCATGTTACTGACCAAACACTATATCAGCAATGGCTGTCGGAATGTAGAGCTATTATTTTAACACGTAGACCACTTATTTTAACTAATAAATGCCACCTACAGCACCTTTAAGGGCACCTCGATGAGGAGGGAAGAGACAGATCTTCTGAGCCCGGTCAGGGGTTTTGGACCCAGCAACCTTCCTGTCACAACATTGCTTCTCCATCCAGTGGTTCTCAACCTTTAAGGTTTGTGGCCCATCAGAGGCATGCCTGTTTGTGCCCCCCCCCCCCCCCCCAGCATAGACAGAATGTTGAATTTTGACACAAAATATATGTTTATGATTCCCAACCCCCAGGGTGAGAACCACTGCTTTATGCTACTGCTGGTTTATCCAACTCTGTGTTGAGCTAATTAACGAGGTGCGTAAAGGTGTTGGCCTGCAGGTACAGCGTCATCATCCATCCCACAATGCAAAGTGTCCGGAGATGATGCGTCTTCACACACCTGGTCCATTTAAAACAGCTTGCTGTCTCATGTGCATTTAAGAACACAAGAAACAAAGCGAGGCTCGCAACTCACTTTTGATGATCCAAGGTGTTTTAATTGTGACAACGTTTCGACCCTTCCGGTCTTTTTCAAGTATACTTGAAAAACATACTTGAAAAAGACCGGAAGGGTCGAAACGTTGTATCTGCTGCTATTGTCACCATTAAAACACCTTGGAGCATCAAAAGTGAGTTGCGAGCCCCGCTTTGTTTCATGTACTATTGTTTTTACAGTTTGGCTCAGCACCAAGGATACTGCGTTATTTATTTTTTCTGCATTTAAGAACACAGGTTGTTAAATAGGAGTCTCTAACAACCGGATTCCATATGGATGCTCCCTTTTGCTACAGTGCAGCTATGAAACAATCACATCTGTGCCACAAAGAGTTAAAATTCGCAGTTTGGTCGACGGAAACCTTGTTGGTTTGTTGTTAGTTGTTTTGTTGTATCAAACCATTTCAGCACTCTGAAATGGTTTGATACAACTTGAATATGTCTATGTGTAACGGATGGTACCGTGAAGCACAGTCACAAAGGACTTCAGATGTTGTGAAGTGAAGTGACTGGGGTGAGTAGCGGTGCTATGGGTTAAACTCACTCTCATCCTCAAAAGACACATAGACACGTTACAAAGCAGTGAATTCACCTCCTGGTATAGCGGTCTGTGCTGTTACCCGTGGCGTGGGAGACCCGGGTTCGAAACTCCCTCGGGGCATCGAAGTTTGAGGTGACGATGTCGCACCCGTTACATTGGTGCCGACTGACCCGGATGCCTTGGTTGGAGTGGAGTGAGTTTAAGGAGGGTGAGTGTAATGGATGGTACCGCGAAGCGCAGTTACGAAGGACTTCAGATGTTGTGAAGTGACTGGGGTGAGTAGCGGTGCCAGGAGTCAGCAACCTTTATTATCAAAAGAGCCACCCCCCCCCCCCCCCACAAAATAAAATGCTCAGGGAGCCGCACAACCTATTTACCCTTAAAATGAAGATAACACAGTGTATAATGTTTTATATATCCCCAAGCATACCCCACATTTAGCATAAAATGCCTGACAATTGCATACCCAAAGTAATTTGCGATTTATTATACTTTATACTTATAGCACACAGTTTGTTGCATTAATGGAATTACAAAGCAACAAAAAGAAAAATATTGACTTTTTATTGCTGTTTGTAGTAGCTATGCTGTCCTGGTTGGTTATCCTCCACAGCTCTTCATTTGTGGTTTTGATGGGCCACCACAGCTTGAGGATGTAGCGCAGGCATTTGTTGACAAACACCTGTATCTTGCTTGTGAGGCCCTTAGTAGTCTTCCACGTCTCAGAGCCGTAGAGCAGGACAGTCTTCACATTGGTATTGAAGATCCGTAGCTTGGTGTTGTTGGAGAGTTGCTTGGACAACCAGATTGGCCTGAGTATCCTGAATGCTACCTGTGCTTTGCTGATGCGTGCCTCTATGTCCCTGTCTGCTCCTCCATCCCTGCTGATGTTACTCCCTAGGTAGGTGAAGTGCTCCACGTCCTCTATGGCCTCTCCCCTCAGTGTGATTGGATCATGTGTTTTTAGATTTAACCTTGTGGTCTTGGTTTTTCCGGTGTTGATCTTGAGTCCAAGCTGGTCACTGTTAGTCTGTAACCTATCTGTCTTCTGTTGCATGTGCGTGTGGTTTTCAGAGACTAGCGCAGGGTCGCTTGCGAAATCCAGGTCCTCGAGCTGGGTAAACAAGGTCCACTGGATTCCTGTCCGTTGATTTTCAGTTGTTCTTCTCATGATCCAATCAATGGCAATGTGGAAAATCAAAGGAGAAAGAAGACAACCCTGCACCCCTGTTGTGATGGCAAAGGTGTCTGACAGTTTGCCCTTGCAGATCACCCGGCCATTGAAATCCTGGTACATGTTCTTTATTAGGTTAATGATCTTAGAGGGTAGGCCATAGTGACCTAGGAGTTTCCAAAGCACTTCCCTATCTAGGCTGTCAAAGGCTTTTTCAAAGTCTACAAAATTCATGCACAGGGAGTTTTGCCACTCAACACACTGCTCGATAATAATTCTTAAAGTAGCAATATGGTCTGTGCATGACTTATCCTTCCTAAAACCTGCTTGCTCTTTCCTCAACTGTCCGTCTAAGGCTGCTTGTATCCTATCTAAGATAATGATAATCCTACAAAGAACCTTGCTAGGGACGGACAGGAGCATTATGCCTCTCCAGTTGTTGCATTCACTGAGGTTTCCTCTTTTTGGAATGGTGACCATTAAGCCCGTTTTCCATTCTATTGGGATTACCTCTGTATCCCAGATCTTGTTGAGGAGGTGGTATAGAACCTCTGTGGTCGCTTTGGGATCAGCTTTCAGAAGATCAGGGGGGATGTTGTCAACTCCTGGTGCTTTCCCAGCCTTCATCTTTTTGATGGCTCTGGTTATTTCATCCTTAGATATCCTCCCACAGTTGATCTTCAAGGCTTCTGATGGGACACTGCTGATCTCTGGTGTTATTTCTGGGGGAGGTCTATTTAGGAGTTCCTGGAAGTGTTCCCTCCAGCGGTCCAGCTGTTGGGCTTCCTGTGTGATGAGTTGTCCCTGTTTATTCTTCACTGGTCGGCTAATGGTTCTGTTCTTCCCCGCTAGTTGTCTTGTGATTCTGTAAAGATCTTTCATGTTCCTCTGTCCGGCTGCTATTTCTGCCTCACATGCTAGGTTGTCAACATATCTTCTCTTGTCCCTTCTCGTCTTCTTCTTCACTACCCTGCCTTTTGTTGGTATTCTTGCCTACACTTTTCTTTCTTTGTCATATCTGGTTCCCTATTGCACTTGTTTTAAGGTTTTTCCTTTCCTCTATGTCTTGCCAGGTGTCATCTGCAATCCAGTCTTTTCTTTCACCTTTCCTATAGCCCAAAACCTGTTCACAAGTGTCAATGAGGGCCTTCTTGCAGCTTCCCCACTGTTCCTCAACATCTCCTGCTTCTGCTAGTACTTGAAATCTGTGTTTAAGTGTAAGCCCTGCTTCCTGTCTAACCTGGTGATCCCTTAGTTTTCTGATGTTGAATTTTCTCTGTGCTCTATTTTCCTCCCTTTTCCTTACAGCTAGTTTGAGTCTAAACTCTCCTATCAGCAGGTGATGGTCAGAGTCAATGTCTGCTCCCCTCTTTACCCTAACATCTAAGAGTAGTTTTCTCCATTTTCTTGTTATTGCTATATGGTCGATCTGGTTCTCTGTCTTTAGATCGGGAGAGCTCCACGTAGCTTTGTGTGTGGGCTTGTGTGGGAATAAAGTCCCTCCGATGATTAGTTCATTAAAAGTGCAGAAGTCCGCAAGGAGGGTTCCATTCTCGTTAATTTCTCCGAGACCTTCTGTTCCCATGGTGTTCTTCCAGTGCCTGTTGTCCCTTCCAACCTTGGCATTCATATCTCCCATGATTATCTGGATGTCTCTCCTTGGGGTCTTCTGTACTTTCGCTTGCAGTTGTTGGTAAAACTTCTCCTTTTCTTCAGTTTCAGCCGAGTTTGTCGGTGCATAGCACTGAATGATGGTGATGTTTCGACCCTTGGATAAAAACCTGGCAGTGATTATCCATTCAGAAACTGGTTCCCAATCAAGGAGGCTTCTTGCAGCATCTTTAGAGAGAATTAGGCCCACACCTTGCATATGTGGATCCTCTTTGTTCTCCCTCCCTGAATACAGAAACCTCTCTCCTGTGGCTGTAGTAACTTCCCCAAAGGTGTTCCATCTACACTCACTAACTCCCATTACACTGACATTGTATCTTCTCATCTCCTTTGCTAGTTGTGCTAGTTTTCCTGCTTGATGAAGAGTTCTCACATTCCAGCATCCTATTCTGGTCTTGGACTTGAACTGCAGCAGGCCTTTCCTCCCTTGGGCTTCCCTCAGGGTTTGGCCCAAGGAACTCATTTGTCTCCTACTGGTAGGGTGGCATGCTTGATTCAGGTGAGATTGCTTTGTTCTGGTTTCGGATTCTGTAATCATTTATTACGGCTGGGTGGGTGATTGGCCCAATCAGTCGGTGGAGTTGGTCTGTTAGTCCCCTTCCCACGCTTAAGTCTTCCAGGCAAAGGGTTACAGCTAGAGCTGCCGCGGTATTGATATTTTCCTTACCGCACGAATTTGCGAAATATTTCCTACCGCCGCGGTAATTACCGCACAGTGCGCACAAAAAAAATAAAAGTTTGAATGCATTTTTATTTTTTTTTGTAGTCTACTCTTATAGCCTGCCTCTAGTCTAATGACGCTTTTCCACTGCATAGTACCTACTCGACTCGACCCGCTTTAGGCACCTGGTACTTCGTTCCTTTTCCACTGCAGCCAGGTACTACTCCGTTTGTCTCCGTGTGGGAATGCAGGCGGGGCCGCTCGCTTGTGTACACTGAAAGCTCCGTGGGCATAGATGTCCGAGGGCTTGCAGCAAGCCAGAGTTTAACACAGTTTCAATCAATCAATCAATCAATCAATAACAACATTAACCAGACTCTCGTTGCGTCTATTCTGCCAAAGCTAACGTTACCTCTCATTGTGTATTCTACCAAGCAAACCCGGGTTTAACGTTACCTCTCGTGTATATCGGCTGACGGTAGTATTAACAACAACAAACTTAACACATCAGCGATCTTGTTGTGACACTAAACTCTCCGCTCGGTGGTAAATTGGGTTGATGTCGGTTTTGTTTCATCAATAAATAAGGCAGAATACACAGTGAATCCATTCTTTTTTGTTTATTGCTTGGTTCTGTCGCAAACAAATCCTGAACGAAATGCATCCTTAGCGAGGCAGTAAAGATGGCGGCGCCGGCGTTCTGTTTTTGTTCAGACTGAGGCTACAAAGTGTGACGCGTCTCTCTTCTGACCAGTCAGTGGTCTGCAATGTTTCACATGACTTTTCTGGTACCACTTCTACCCAATAGGGTCGCTTGGAACCGAGTAGGGTATATCTGCAGAGCCGCAAGCCAACTTTATTATTATGATCAAAAACAGCGGTGACGCGGTATTCAGCCTAACTCTGCGGTGAGCGTGATGCAACAGCGATACCGCGGTAATGCGGTTATCGCGGCAGCTCTAGTTACAGCCCCACGCCACATGGGGCCAGACATTTCATAGCAATAGGTTGAGTACAAGCCGTCCCGGCACCTCAAGCCCGGCCAACTCCTGCCACTGTATGATGAAGGCACGAATGCTGACACCACCCGCAGCACGGGACGGACTGTATTGTACCCATTCTGCAATCTGTTAATAAAATGTCTCGTCTCCCATTTCCTCTCCCACAACTCCTCCTATCCTATCCTCTCTCCTCTCCTCTCCTGTCGTCCCTCTCCTCGTCTCCTTTCCTTGACATATGGGGAGGAGATGAGGTCAAGCCAGGAGACAAGTTTATCATGTTTATTTTGATCACATTACTGCTTAGAATGTGCGTGTGTGCATAGTGCCAGTGGTCAGCACCAGTGTGTGTGTCCAGGGCCATTCCCCAGAGTTCCTTCTGTTTTAAGTACACTCTATTCTGAGTAATTGGAGTCATTTATGTCTGAGAGACATAAATGACATTATACTACCACGTTTGAAACACATGTGAGCTAAATATCATAGTACCGGTTAAATATGAAATATTACATATATTTATTGTAAATATTATCGTACCGGTTGTAAGGGCAACCGAACAAGAAAAGATGCCAGTGAGGGAATATGGTTTGAAGCTCTTTCCAACGCGTGGTGCTTGTTGATAATAAATGATGTCTTCTCGTTGAGTACGTTTAAGAGTTTTATTGTTGCTTGCAGAGTGGATAAAACTAAGCATAACGTAAACTCTGTGTTTAAACTGTAACTTAAACAAAGGATAAGTGCTACAAAGTAAACCTGAAAAGTGACTCAATATAACTGAAAACAAAACAAACGCGCACGGTTAAAAAACTATGTGGCTTCCCTGTGATAATTACCCAATTCCCTCCCGTTGCACACCTGTGAATGCTTACCTATATGCTGTGCCTGAGCCCCACCTCCTGTGCCCACTGCCAGCTAATTGGTCAACACCTTCATGGTAACACAGTGCCTTTATTCAATGAAGTAACTGCAGAAAATCATTAAATTGGCTACAACACCGGTACTAAATATTATAGTACATTACATTCAAGTTATTTCATATAATAAAGTAGTAGGCCTACATCTGTTTCTTATAGATGTACCTCTGTCTGTATAATTATAGGAGAAACGTGTGCGTGTGTGTGTGTGTGTAATACTGTGTATGCGTGCGTTTGCATGTGCATGTGTGTGTGTTCCCATACCCAGTAGGTTGATATTACTGTTGAACTGTCCAGTATGTACCATTAGAAATAAGATTGGTCAGCACCCCGCCTCTCAGTCATTGGTGTGTTGCACTGGGGATATTGTTTTATAATGCATGGGTTTGAAACAAGTTAACTAAAGCTATACTCCTGCCAATCACTCTATTGCCTGGTTTCTCAAACTTTATAGGCCACACGTGTCTGTTTCTGGTAGCTCTCCACAGATGATAAACCACTATGCTTCTCAAGATCTGATTTAAAAGAATATATATATATATATATTTACATAATTCCGTTACTAAACTAGACGAATGCACTCAGTAGAGTACAGACCTCCACCAAGGCCTAACAATCTCGCCACTTTGCCGTCACATGCAATATTTTACTAGGTAGATGATAGACACAAGAGTTGCCGATATTGCCATATGATGGCGCTACAGGGGTTCTCAAACTTTTTTATACCACAACCCCATTTTATTTAGGATTTTCTTTTGGCGACCCCACACTTAATGTATCGCGTAATTTCTTTTCTTTTTTTTATCCACTTTTTCTCCTCCTGTTTTTCTGTGTTTTTCTCCCATCCCAATTTAGTCGTGACAATTCTCCCCTCCCCTTCCTGGTCATTGCTTGCATGAGATTGGAGATTGGCGGATCAGAAAGCTGGTACGCCTGGACTATGAAAGGCAAAGGACTTAAAGGTCAACTTGCAGGTTAAACCCTACTCTTCAATTATGGGTAGTTTACATCATTGGTATCTAATTTCATTATTTTTTTTTTTTTCATTTGACGCCGGAAATGCCACTCAGAAAGGGTTAAAAAGGTCCACGCACGAATAACATGCACGGAGCAAATGAAAAAGCTTATCAGACGCTAGCAGGGCCGTGACGTCACTCCAGGCAACTTATGCCTTATTGTCGTGTCCATAAGTTCCCTGGCAGAATACTTGTGAGGACAAAGGTATACAACGAGGAGAGAACCATTTTAAATCGGGTGATGTTAGGAGTTTCGAGAATGCTGGCTACCAAGCTAGCTAACTTAGCTACTAACGTTATATACACACAATATGTACAATGACACAATGATTTACATTATTACAAATATGGTAACGTGGTTGTGGCTTTTACAAATAGTGGTTAGCTTTAGAGATGAATGGCTATGATCACGGAGCAATAGTGTTAGGTGAAACAGAGACTAGCTCCTCGGCTAGTAGTAGCAAGGCTCTCTGCTTCCTGCCACTACCTGCTGTGACTCTCAGAGCCCCTCGCTGCCCTGCACCTGCTGTGACGTCATCATTAAGATGACACACACACGTTATGAACCATGAATAAAAATATGCATGTGCGTGGAGGTTGTGGTTTGGTCGACAAAATGTTTGATAAAACTGGGTCAATTTCGATAATTTTTTTTCCCCTAGCGTTGGCCTAGTCACATTGTTTATTGAACAAAAATACAACCTGCAAGTTGGCCTTTAAGGACTGTCCGCATTGTTTATGCACCTTGTACTTGTAGACTGTGAGAGCCTTTAGGGAGTAGCTGCAGGAGAGGGAGTGTTAAACATGTTTCATACTTCTTGTGGTCTGTACGGTGGTCTGTACAGTCTTTAAAGTTATCTCCTAGTCTCTTTTACTCTGTCTCCCTCTCAGCCTCCCAACTGTCTCAATGAAGAACCTTCTCTCCTAGTTTCTCTCCTACTCTGTCTCCCTCTCAGCCTCCCAACTGTCTCAATGAAGAACCTTCTCTCCTAGTTTCTCTCCTACTCTGTCTCCCTCTCAGCCTCCCAACTGTCTCAATGAAGAACCTTCTCTCCTAGTTTCTCTCCTACTATGTCTCACTCTCAGCCTTCCAACTGTCTCAATGAAGAACCTTCTCTCCTAGTGTCTCTCCTACTCTGTCAAGAGTCAAGAGTCACTTTATTGTCCCATCAGCTGGGAAATTTGTCTTGGGCTTACACCCACACTACAGCCACAGACACATACATACAGACACGACACAACACAACTGACTCCAAACAGAGGAGATACACAATA